>NW_006300036.1:4938192-4940704 GCF_000327345.1 Myotis davidii | reverse complement strand
AGAAGAGCAGAGGGGAAATGAATGTCCTCCCACCCATCCTGGCCACCCATCCGCTCAGGGGGAGCCTCACCTCCACGCCGGCCTCCACAGTGTTGGCCAGCATCTCCTGCAGGGCTCGGACGGACAGCGACTGCTCCAGGACAAAGCAACAGATGGCCAGATCGGGGGGCACATTCTGGAGGAGGGTGAGATGTGAGCAGAGGGCCTGCAGGCCCAAAGATCTGGCGCACACCCACTGTGACTATGTCTGGAAGGAAGGACATCCGGAAGGATGTCTGGTCTAATTAGCATATTATGCTTTTATTATTATAGATTTTCTTGTCATTCACTCCCAAATCTTTTTTTTTTAATCCTCGCCCAAGGAATTTTTTTCCCCTTTAATCTTTATTGTTGAAAGTATTACACAGGTCCTCCTTTTCCCCCCCATTAACCTCTTCTCACCCACTCCCATCCTCCCCCCAGGCCCTCACCACCCCATTGTCTGTGTCCATGGGTTATGCATATATGCATACAAGTTCATTGGTTGATTTCTTCCCAGATTTTATAAAATTGGTTTTTAGAGAGAGAGGAAGAGAGAGGGAGAGAGTGAAGAAGAAGAGAGAAACATCGATGTGAAAGAGATACGTGGATCAATAGCCTCCTGTATGCTCCTGAATAGGGATCAAACCCATAACCTTTTGGTGTATGGGATGACACTCCAATCAACTTAGCCACCCAGCCAGGACTGATTCCCAAATCTTATTTCCAGTTCTGACTACTCTCCAGAAGTCTAGATTAATGTATTCAAATGTGTTGACCTCTCCGTTTGAATATCTACAAGGCATTTTAAACTCAAAATGGCCAAAACAGAACTCTTGAATTTTCTCCCCAGACTTGCTTCTTTCCCCTGCCTTATCTATATCAGAGATTGGTCCACCATTCACCCAACTGCTCACGACAAACATCTGAGTCTTTCTTGATTCCTTTCCTTCCTTCTTCCCCACATCTACACCATAACCAAGTGCTGTCAACTCTCCTTCAAAACACATCCCAGACTGAGCCACTATTCTTTGTCTCTGTTATCGCCACTTTTGTCCAAGCCACCATTATCTTTCATTTGGACTATCGCAACTGCCTCTTAACTAATTGCCCTGCTTCCATTCTTGCCTCCAAGTCCATTTTCACAATGCAGCTACTCAAAATTGTCTTCGTAAGTTAGATCGTGTCACTCACCTCCTTCAAACTTACAGAGGCTTTGACAACATTTAAAATTCCCACTCTTTATGCTAGTTTACTAAATTCTGTGTGATTTGTCCTCTTTCTGAAGCTATATCCCCACCAGAATATACACAGGGATCTTCTCTCTTCACTGATGTATTCCCATGGCCTAGAACAGTGCCAAATATATTAAACAGACTGGGTAGATGTTTGTTAATTGACTAGGTAAATGAATGACATTATTGGAGAAGGTAAAGAGAAGAGTGGCAGTTAGTGATTATTATAATGAATAGACCAGGGTCGTTTTCTCACTTGGAGATCTTTAGAAATGAAGATGAGCCTGCTCATCCTTGAAATGCTGTAAGACTTCTCTAGAAGAGTTCACCCCACCTTGTTACTATGCTTTCACTAAAGTTTGAGAGTGTGCCTTATACATAAGTTTGCTATCACATTTCTAGAAATTATGTCTAACTTGCAAAGTTGTTCAGCTGTTCATTCAATACACACAGAGAGTCTACCTGGGCCAGCATTTTAGTTAGTAGAATACCTTTGGGGGACATGGGAACACACAGAAGGTATTTCTAACCCATGCAAGGCCCAAAGTTGGGTGGGGACAGGGTATGTTGGAAGGCTTCTAGGGCAGCCTAATGCCTACAAGGTATTAATTGTGTTCTGAACATACAAAATATTTCTCATAGTTTAAGGCTGCTTGCCTTTAAAAAATGCAGCATGCAACTTCTCTGATTTCACAGAAAATTATGGCCACCTCAAGCTATCTGGTGCTTATTTTGGACGACATGCACAGCAAATTTTTATGGTTTTCAACTTTCGGGAAAATTAGTTTAAAATTTGTCAGTTCCCTAGTTCTCAACATACTAAATTTTGCAGGCTTTTTGGCAACTGACACTTATTTTCACTTGGCATTTGGTGATAAATCATATTTTTATTTGTTCTCTGTCAGTTGCTCTTAGTCACTCAATACATGTGTTGTATCATTATCATCAACAAGGAAATAGACCATTTGAATTAGTACATTATATGTTAAGAGCAGAAAGACCAGCCCAGCTCCTGCCTAATTTTCTTTTTTTCATGCTCCCTGCTGTTTTATTTTATATATATATTTGGCTTTTTTTAAATTTTGTTTTATTGCTTAAAGTATTACAAAGAGTATGACATATGTCTCCTTTCCCCACCCCCACCCCTTCACCTTCCCCTGGCCTCCCCTACCCCTCAGTGTCTTGTGTCCATTGGTTATGCTTTTATGCATGCATACAAGTGCTTCTGTTGATCTCTTACCCGCCCCCAACCCTCCCGG
>NW_006300036.1:4926326-4938018 GCF_000327345.1 Myotis davidii | reverse complement strand
AGAATTCATTTCTGTCTAACCTTCCTGATCACATGTCCTCCAGATCTGAGCACTGGTTCAGAGAGGAGTGTTGCAACGTTAACATCCAACTCTAACAAGTGGAGCGATACTCTTTGTGCTTTCTCGACAGAATTAAGGAATATAATACTTCTTGGGGTACTTTTGGCTTTACAAATGATCAGTTATAATCTGCTTTTTTCTGTAAGCAGGTTTGTGTTAGTCTTACAGATGGCATTCTTATCGGCCAAAATAGCAGGTACTAGTTAAAATCACGCCTTACTTATTGTATAATTTGTGGAATGTCAAGTCATTCCACAAATTATAAAAAGAAAGAAAAGGCCTGTAGTTGTTTCTACATCAGAATTTAATGAGTTTTAATAATATGGTCTATCATTATGGACTCTAGATACTGCTTGTCAGTTTTGTTATATAAGTAAATAAGTTGCTTTTAGCTGCAGTTAACAGAAAACTCGATTTAAAATAGTTAAGGACATAAAAATGTCATATACAGGTTGGGGCAAAAATAGGTTTAAATTGTTCATATGGGAAATAATACAATAATTAATAAATAATAATACAAGAGTAAACTGTTTTCTGTATTTCCAACTCTAAACCTACTTTTGCCCCTCCCTGTATTCAGAGCTCCAGGGCTCCAGGGTTGGTTGATTCATCAGCTCACAATGTCATCAAGGCCCAGGTCCTTTCCATCTCTCTGCCCTGCCATCCTTGATGATGGCTGTGTTCTCAGGCCAAACCCCAGTGCCAGGTACCATATTGAGAAAGGACAATGTCGAAAGGAACTTCTATGCCTTTTGGAACCTCTCAACAGACTTCCCCTCAGTGGCTAAAAGTATGTCATTTGCACCAGTCCCTAGCAAGAGGGATAGAGATGCCATGACCAGTTTAGCCTAGGAGGTGCCTGAAGGGACAGTCCATGCGCAAACACTTAGCACAATGCTTGGCACTTAGACCGAACTTAATACATTTTACTGACTATTAATGATGATAAGTTAAGTCCGTAGCATTAAAATTGTAAAAGAGGGTCAGAGTTGTGAGTTTTCAAGAGGTGGATTCTCAGATCTTGGCAATATTGATTCTGTGTAGAGGAGATGGAGAGATGACAAGGATCATTTGGATATAGTGGGCACCTAGGAAACTCATCTACAGTGTTGGGTTGTATAACCAATGCTTGAATCCTTAGGGAGAGCACAGAGAAGCACCCTACTCATAGCAGGAGACTGGGATAAATTATTAGAGCAGGCCTCCAGTGAAAATAACCATAATAGCGCCCAGGTATATGGATAGAAAGAGACAAAGCATAAAGAATGACTTAGTGCTGAATCCCAGAACATCTGCCTGGAGCTTGTTAGGTCCTTCTTTCTCAGGTCACAATTGACCCTGGGAATTAGGTAAGGATGAGCCCAAAGGTTATGAACCGTACTGTACTATATATGAAAGTATGCAGGAGTTAGCAACAAAGCAGGGCCTGACATCTGTCTTCTCATAGGATAGGCATTATGGGTGCTCTGTATAGAATAATTATTCTCACTATTGCCAGGTAATTAGAAGCATCTTGGATTACTAAAAATAAATAAATTAATTAATTAATTAATTAATTAATTAATAAAAGCACACAAGAAAAGCCCGTAAGTATCATAAGTTAGTATAAATAAATAAATAAATAAATAAATAAAAGCACACAAGAAAACCCCGTAAGTATCATAAGTTAGTGTTACACACCTTATGTTCTAGATGTAGTTTTTCTCTAGCAGAATTTTTTGGTTTACCTCTGAGGATTTCCATCCTTCTCAGATTTTTTCAAAAATATGTTTTTATTGATTTAAGAGAAAGGGAGAGAAAGAAAGAAACATCAATGATGAGAGAGAATCATTGATAGGCTGCTGCCTGCACACACACACCCCACCCCCCAACCCCAGGGATCAAGCCCCAAAACTGGGCATGTGCCTTGTCTGGGAATCAAACTGTGACCTACTGACACTCAACCACTGAGCCACACTGGCCGGGCCCTTCTCAGATTTTTTTTAGCCACTTTTGGGTTTGCCCTAACTTCCCCTCATTCATATACCCAGCTTCATTGCTTCTGGTTGAATCTGGTTAAACACGAGAATACTTTACTCATGAATAATCGTCTGGGGTGTTTTCAGTAAACTCTATGGGAAGGAGATAGAATTACAGTTAGAGTCATATTTATGAATGCCAAAAATTGTTTTGGGACTACAACTCTCAGAACTCTAGAACTGGAAATGACCTCATTTTTAAGCTTTGCCCCCTCATCTTAAAAATATGAAAACCAAGATGCTCAATATCCTGGTTAATTTTTAAAACTTGCCGCTAGAAATAGACCAGTTAGTTTAGAAATCCAAGAAACCAATGGGAAAAAAATGTGATGGATATTTATTTAGTAGTCTGTAGGAAATGTTTCAAGAGATCTCATTCATGTAACAGTTTTTATTACAAAAGTTCAATAAGAGGAAAATGAGCTAGGCGGTTATAAAACTTTCAAACTTGTTAACCATCCTATAAATACCACCAGTTCCCAGAATGATTACAGGATTAATGACATTTACTTGACTCTAATAACTTTTGAAGATTTTAATGTATTACATATTTTCCAGTTCTATTGACCATTTTTCTAATAGAGACGCCCTTTACTAAATTTTCTTTTTAAAAAAAAATTAATTAAATTGATTGGGGTGACATTGGTCAACATGAACGTATAGGTTTCAGGTGTGGGTTTCTAGGTTATCTATATATTGTACCACGTGCCCACCACCCAAAGTCAAATCTCCTGTCGCCTTCTATTAGGAGCCCCTTCTCACCCCACTCCCTTCCCTCTGGCAACCACCACAATGCTATATGTCTTCACGAGTGTCAGTTTTATATCCCACATATGAGTGAAATTATATAGTTCTTAGCTTTTGCTGACTGACTACATTTTCTAATAGGCTACGGTGAGCCATTTATGATCTGAGTATCATCCAGAAATCCCTTTTGGTTCTAAGGAAGAATTCCAGATGACCCACCCACAGGAATAAATAACTACTATTAACATTTTGATTTCTTAGCTTACGTGTTACTTCCTCTAAGTGGCCTTCTTGGACCCCCTGAAACATGTACCCCTTTTATTTTCCAAAACACACTATTGCTTTCCTTCAAAGCCCTTATCATAACGTATAACTGTGTGTTGACTTGTGTGAATCTTTAATGTCTGTGCCCCTAAGGACACTGGACAGCAGAGGCCATGTATGGTACTGACCACTGTCTAGTATGGTGTCTAGCTCTCAACAGACGCTCAGTATTTACTCAACAAATGGAAATAATAAGATTGGGATAATTCAAGGCACATTTTTGCTTTGTATTATTATATTGTACCATGTACCCACCTGGTACAATGACATATATACCTTTGTCATTTTAATTCTTATGGGCATGTATTAGATTTGTAGCCAGAAAACAATATTACAACTTGTTTTCATCATTTCAAAATATAATTGCAAAACATTTTAATAAAGGAAGTTGGTGGGTCTGGCACCCCAAACTCATTTAAAACATTGTATATTTGGTAACTTCTTAGGAACAGCTTAAGAATCGTTGAGCTGTATTTTGAGCAAACAACTTGAAAATGAACATTTATTCAACTTTTTTTTGCTTCTGACAAAAGGCCTTTACAAATACTTCTTTAAAAATCTGTTTAAATTTGGGCTTTCTGTATTGGTTTTATGTTATAACAACTTACCATAAGCACAGAAACTTAAAAAAACACCAGTTTATTCTCTCACAGCGTAAATGATTGTTACCCGGACTGTGTGCTCTTCCCAGCCCATTCAGCTTGTTGGCAGAATTCAGTTTCTTGTGATTGTCGGACAAAGGCCACTGTTCCTTTGCTTTTTCTGCTGGCTGTCCATGGGGAGCAACTCGGTCCCTCGAGGCTGTTCTGCAGGCCCCCTCCACAGGCAGTTCCCAACATGGTTGCTTACTTTCTTTCCTACCAGTAGAACATTTCTCTGACTTCCTCCACCGCTGACTTTTAAACAGTCTTTGAAGGACTCCCCTGATTAATCAGGCCCACCCAGGGTCATCTCCCTTGGGATCAAGTCAACGACTAGAAACCTTAATCATATCTGCAAAATCTCTTACCTATGCCATGAAATGTAACCTAATCCCAACAGTGATATCATAGATACAGGTTCTTCTCACACTCAAAGGGAGATATTTATCTTCACACAACGTGTACATCAGCGGATGGCAGTCTTGGGCACCATCTTCCAATTCTGCTGCCATACTTCCCAGTGTGGTAGGAACCCTTCTCATCATTCCAGATTAGTTGGGTTGGTTTGCAGTGTGTATAGTATCTTGGTTTGAAGTATATCTACATGTCCATATGCTTTTGTAATCTCACTGTGCTTAAAATGCATTGCTGATTGTTTAAAGATTTTTCCACAGATAACTCCTTCTCATAATCTGACTTAGATAATGGAAAGATGAAGGAATGACTCCCAACATTCATTAATCTCGGTTTGTATTCTTGGGAAGACAAAATTGAGGATCTTTAGAAACAAACCTAAGTTCAGACTGCTGCAATTTGTAGCCTCTGCCCTTTCATTGTAACCTCCAGAATGTCTGGGTCCACATTTTGTTCAAACAAATAAATCGAAAGGTCTTGTAGATCCTCATGGTCATTCCAACATTTATTTTCATTTGACTGCATAGTGGATATCTCAAATTGTATAGAGAAGAACACAAACATCAGAAGAGCACAACTGTCTAAGTTCAAATCTCAGCTCTGCTGTAAGATCAAGGACAGTCAACAACCCTGCCTCAGTGTTTCCATGTGTGAAACAGGAATAATATTTGTACTTGTTTCATCAGATTATGAAGATTAGGTAAATTAAGTAGGAGTTCTTAGTCCAGTTTCTGGCATATAGGAAGACTATCTTAATGTTTGTTAATAGTGGCAATTAATCCACAGGCCATAGTCGGTGAGCATTCCTAGTGTGGTTAGTACATTCTGTTCATATTACTTAGCATTTTAATCACACCACACCTTAGCATCCTAAGGCCCTCACATACAGAAATGCCATCCATCTCTGGTTTGAAGATACCATAGAACCCAAAATTACTTCAGCATAAGATCTTATAATACCCAGTGGACTTAAACACACAGGGTTGGGAAACAGAAGGCATGAGCTCCAGTCCTGATGAGCCTGTGCTCTGTGATGGGCCTCGGGAGAATCCCAACTGCACAGTGCAGTGGAAATGAACATGGGTGTGGGCTCAGCAGCCTTGACTCAGCAAGTCAGTCAACCTCCCTTAGCCTCAGCTCACCCATGTAAAACAGGTACTGGTATACTAATGCCTTCCCTTCCACACTTCAGAGTTATTGTGAACACCCAACAAATATTTTATTTTATGGTCACTACCTATAATAATAAAAGTGTAATATGCTAATTAGACTGGACAGCCAAACGTTCTGGTCGTCCTTCCAGATGAAGCTGCAGCTGTGGGAGCCGAGGCAGAGGCGGTTAGGGGCGATCAGGCAGGCAGGCCTGTGAGCAGTTAGGAGCCAACGGTCCTGGATTGCAAGAGGGATGTCTGACTCCTACAGGGATCTGGCCTAAACCGGCAGTCGGACATCCCCCGAGGGGTCCCGGATTTTGAGAGGTATATCTCCCCTACTAGATTATTAAGTCCCCAGGGACAGGGATTATGGTTTTGTAGGTTTGTTTTTTATCTTTGTAGCTGGTTTTAAAAAACGTTGGCATCCACTAAGTGTTGAACTAAAATGTTGATCAAATGAGAAAATATATGTGAAAGCATGAAATAGGTGCTAAGTATTAGTATTATAAAATCAGCCAAATGTGCTAGTCCATGTGGCCTCACAAGCGAAGATGTGCTGGTTAACAAAGGACATGAATAAACAAAGGAAGCGTGGCCTTTGAGTGTAGCCAGGACAACACAATGTAACTTGGATGCACCAGCAAGTTCCAAGCCAGCTGCCCTTTGACTTTCTAGAGACATCACCTCAGCTGCTCAAGTGGCTTCCTCAGCATTATCGGCACGTCACACTTAACACTAACGGCAAAACAGCATCAGCCACAAGTTGAGGAAATGAAACCGCCTCCCCTACCAACAAAGCTGTGTTGCTGCTATTCATCTCTTTGGAGCTGGATACGAATATAAATAGGATGACACTGTGATTTTAAAGCTCTGACAATGCATTGGGTTAAAGGGGATTCAGAACATTCAAATGGCGTTGAAAACCTAGTGGTGATGGTGACGGCACAGCTCCCAGTGCAGGGCAGAACTGAGACACATCAGCTGCAGACGGGCCAAGTCTGAGGGCCTCATTTGTAGTCATAACCTCTGGCAGCCAGTCCAGCAAAGCAGCTGAAGGAAAGCAGCTTGGCAAACAGAGGTTGGTGCAGGTCGTTAATGGAACCTCAGCACAGACGGCTCAATAGGCCTCATGAGAACATTCACATCCAAAGTGAAGCTGTGAAACATTCAAACTGGACATTTTAAAAGTATGCCCAGCAAAGTCAACTTTAGACAGGGCCAACTAGACCATATTGGCATCTAAATAAAGTATTAAACTAATTGTGGTGCTGTTACAAGCTGTTATGTATATAGTTTCCCAATAATAAATGTATAAGGTTTTATATTTGTTTTGGGGGAAATTTTACAAGAAGAACAGGATAGGTGGGATCAATAGATTTTTTTTAATGCTGCAAATGGTATGTTTTTATCTTTTATTTATTTTTGAAAGACAACCCAAACCAAGCACTGAGTTAATTTAGGGCATAATAAAAATGATATCAGCAACTACTGATTTGTTTGATATTTGTTTTTAGCAACTACTAGTTTTGATCATAGTGTGCCAGGTACTGAATTAGGTGCCTTTCATGTATCAGTCTGTTTGCTGTATCAGTGCCTTTCATGTATCAGTTCAAATCCCCTGTTCTTTCTATTCACCATGGGAACCCCACAGGAGTGAAATGAGAAGACAGGATGATGATGCAATCATGATAGGACAAACAGGGAACAAAATATTAGAGCCATAAAGAAGGTAAGAAGAAAGTAGAACAGAAATGGTAAGAAAAGGAGACTATGCATTAAGAAAGAGGCAGGCGAAAAAGCCAGAGAAAGACAAGTACCACGTGATCTCCCTCATATGTGGAATCTAATGAACAAAATAGATCCAGAGACATAGAAGCACAGAACAGCCTGGGGAATTTCAGAGGGAAGGTGGGTGGATGGGAAGAGCTCAACCCGAGAACTTGTATGCATATATGCATAGCCCATGGACCCAGGCAATAGGGTGGTGAACACCTGGGGTGGGTGTGGGGGGTGGCTACAGGGGGCCAATGGGGGAAAAAGAAGACATATGTAATGCTTTCAACAATAAAGATTTAATTTTAAAAATTAAAAATTTATAAACTTTAAAAAAAAACGAAAGAGGGGGAATCTTTAGACCGAGTCCTTTAGAGTGATAATGCCTTTAGTAACTGTAATCATTCTATATCATCTTGCCTAATGCTCTTTTAAGACCTGTGGGATGCCTTGCCAGACAGGCCCACTTCCTACCTTATGTAGTACTTCCAGGGGCTATTTCGAAGCAGAGATATACAAGAAATCTACCACATAGCCTGACAGCTTCCAGGAGCTGGGAGGAAATAAAATTGGAATGATTTAAATTTAAATGTATCCTCCATGTTGGTGTTCTAACTTTACATTGGCTTTGCAGAAAAGACTGTGATTTTAATTCACTGGAAAGCAGATGGGATCTGTCATGTGGTGGTAAAATATGAGAAACTTGTCCAAATGTACAAAGAAAAAGAAACCGTTTTCTCTTGTGGGTCAGTTTCATAGTACAAGTGTTTGTCACTGGGTGCACACAACCTGGTATTCATCAAAATAATAGAAGACATACCTAATGCTTATTGAGCAATTACTATGTACTAAATGCTTTACATGTATTTAATGGCCAGGAAGAGCTTAGGAAGTTGGTATAGGTATGACTAAGCACCCATTTTAGCAACGAGAAAACTGAAGTTCAGAAAGCTCAACAACCTAAGGTCACTTGGCTAATAAGTAGCAGAGCAGAGATTTGAATTCCAGGCCCTTGATCATAACACTACACTACAGAGACATTCCCAGTGAAGGGGCTGAGTGTGTAACCAATAACACTGCATTTTTTACAATAGTACTCCAGATATGACTAAGCACCCATTTTAGCAACGAGAAAACTGAAGTTCAGAAAGCTCAACAACCTAAGGTCACTTGGCTAAAGAGTAGCAGAGCAGAGATTTGAATTCCAGGCCCTTGATCATAACACTACACTACAGAGACATTCCCAGTGAAGGGGCTGAGTGTGTAACCAATAACACTGCATTTTTTACAATAGTACTCCAGAAAAAAACGGGGGGGGGGAGGGAGGAAAAAAAAAAGGAAAATATAATTACCTAAAAACTAGCACCAGCTCTTGCAAGAAAGATGTGTGAGTTGGGTGAATGGAAGTAGCAGAGGTCATCTGAACCCGCTGCTGCCAGGAGAGGGATCTGTAGCACAGGGTGGGAGGAGAAAACTTGGGGCAAAAAGAAATATGGTAAAAAGTATATTTGTACAGTATAAAGTCAATAGATGAAACAAAGCATGTAGAGTGAAAAGGGAAGGAAGAAATGTAATCTTTGGAATAAAGGATGCAAATTATATGGATAATATTTTAATTAACAGATGGGGCGCGAAACACGAGATAACTCGTGAACGGTCCTTAACAGATGGGGCGCAAAACACGAGCAAGTTCGTGAGCAGTACGCAATGTGTTAATTAAGGCATTTCTCATTTACCCTTTTTTTCTTTCTAATTTCATGGGCCAAACGGATCCATTCAACTCAGCCTTTGGAATTAATACTGTTTGTTCTGATAGTGCCCCCCACCCTGAGTAATGCTAGATTCTACTCTGTAAGGTGTCTCTGTGAAAGGTGGGTGTGTTGTTTGGCCTTTTTTTTTTTTCTTTTTTGAAAGTTAACTAAGTCAGCATTAACTATGGCTATGTATACACAGAATGGGCTGTGTCTTGAAGGCTCAGAGTTTGGATCTTTTCCTGCAAAAATTCCAGTTATATTTAGTGTTTGTTTTCACATCCTTACCCAAGGATATGTTTATTGATTTAAGAGAGAGAGGAAGGGGAGAGAAAGAGAGAGAGAGAAACATCTATTGGCTGCCTCCAGTACTCGCCTTGACCAGGATCAAACCTGCAACCTAGGTATGTTTTCCTGGCCAGGAATTGGACCCGCAACATTTTGGAACTCAGGACGATGCTCCAACCAACTGAGCCACCCAGCCAGGGCATCTTTAGTGTTTTAACTGCCAGAGTAGCTGGTATGCTATGGGTCCGTGTGTCAGGGCAATACTGGGCCTTGTTTGCAACTGAGTTTGTCTGCTTCATGGAACCCCTGTGCCAAGAGTATGCAGCTCTCCATGGACAACCTGTGGCTGAACCTCTCTTGTTTCTTCTCCAGAAATCTCCCAGGAGTTAGCATGGCTGATTTGATGCCATGTGGTCCTGCCATTTTCGAAACTATTTATGTGATGCATAAAACAAACATTTTTTTGTCCATACCCTTAGCTTTGAAAGTAATATAGTATCATCAGTGTTTGTGGTCTGTACCTACCTGAATGACTTTGTTTATATAGCTAGCACTGAATTTTTTTTTTTAAGGGGTGGAAAGTAATGCCCTTGTACAAAAAGCCAGTTGTTTTTTAAAATATATTTTTTATTGATTTCAGAGAGGAAGGGAGAGGGAGAGAAAGAAACATCAATGATGAGAGAGAATCATTAATCAGCTACCCCCTGCACACCCCCTACTAGGGATCGAACCCAATACCTGACATGTGCCCTTGGCCGGGTCAAACCCTGGATCCTTCAGTCCGAAGGCCCATGCTCTATCCACTGAGCCAAACCAGCTAGGGCCAAAAGCCAGTTTTTTAATGTCAGTGCAGCTATTTTAACTTTTAAAAAAAACACAAGCATTTTATCCTCTAAATTTTTAATTTGAAAGTCATAGGATTTTTAAAGAAATACATTATTTCTGAAACTGGTCTATGTTAGCTGCCCTGCTTCTGTTCTCTTTAAACACTTAAGAGTTGAATAAAGTTCCTAAGTTGAGATATTACATGTACACTTTTCACACCAAAATGTGTCACTGCTGAATTCTGAGTAACCTTTGAAATGTTGTTCTAACAGGAGCAGTAGCATTCAGAATAGAAACAAAGGGGAACAGTAGCTCTGTTCTCATGATCTCTCTAAGCTGAATGAATTTTCCATAGACACAGAGGCAGATGCCAGAAGGAAACCGTTGTGTGTTTTCCTGGGTTCACTGCTGCCCAACAAGTCCTGGTAAATGTTGGTTTTGCTTCCTTTTTTATGCTATAGCAGTGATTTCCACTTCCGGTTCCATAAAAAAAACACACCTATTCTGCTGTTAAAAGAGGTCACTAGACCCTTTTATTACAACGTTAAGACCATTGCATCCACGGAAATAATTTTTTATTGTTCTGAGTCACTCTGGTTTATGGAATTTTTACATGAGTTCCAGGACAAGGATGAGATGATGTATTTATTTTATTTTGTATCCTTTTTTCACCTTTTTTAACTGCACGAATGTCAGGCTTGTTGTCAAAGTATTTCCATATTTTTATTATTCTAGAGCAGTGGTTCTCAACCTTCTGGCCCTTTAAATACAGTTCCTCATGTTGTGACCCAACCATAAAATTATTTTTGTTGCTACTTCATAACTGTAATGTTGCTACTGTTATAAATCGTAATGTAAATATCTGATATGCAGGATGGTCTTAGGCGACCCCTGTGAAAGGGTCGTTCGACCACCAAAGAGGTTGCGACCCACAGGTTGAGAACCACTGCTCTAGAGCAAGCCCGCAGGCCACATGCCTCATTTATTTGGCCCGTGTTAGCCTTTGAGTTTGACATGCTTGCTCTAGAGGTTACTCTGCTATGTTTATGTCTCCTAACTCTTCATTGACAATTCACTAAGTGAACTGGCATGTATTTTGGCAGCACTCCCTGCTTTTCCCAATGTCATGTGATCTCTTGTTTTTCCCTTAGCTACTCATGTCTTCTCCATCTATGTCTTTACTGTGTTAAAGGTTATACAGACCTTTCAGAAATATTTAAATTGTTCTGTTGCACCGCTAGAAGGACGTGAATTGCGTTGTAAAGTTCAAAGGACATCTGTTATGCCTTAAATTGTTTTCTTGTACTAAAGTGAACCTCAATAAAAGCCCTCCCTAGTTTAGCCCAGAATATATCTGTGCTTGAGACTACAGCCTGGGATTACAGAAAGTCCCTGAAACTCATTTTCACGTATGCGTTGGTTTGATTGCAATCATTGTATTTGTTAATCACCTCTAGGGACCCAGTTTAAATTTAAATAACAGTTCAGATTTACAAAGAAGCCCTAGATGTTCTGACATTTTTAGAAAATATTTGAATAGAAAACAATGACTAGGGAGAACCGAAGATGGCGGCATAGGTTAACACCGGAGATTGCTGCCTTAAACAACCAATTCAAATTAAGCCTGAAAAAGGGAACGGACAACATCCAGAACCACAGGAGGGCTGGCTGAGTGGAAATTCTACAACTAGGAGTAA
>NW_006300036.1:4922420-4925525 GCF_000327345.1 Myotis davidii | reverse complement strand
GAACAAGGACTGATCCAGAGATGGAGAGGCATTGATTGGACTGTCGGGCTTTGGCGGGAGGGTAGGGGAGGGTGGGCGTAAGGGGGAAAGAGCAACCAAAGGACTTACATGCAGGCATAGAGGCCTAACCAATGGACACGGACAACGGGGGGGGCGGGGGGCGGTGGAGGGGGATGTGGGGACAGGGACACATATGTAATATCTTAATCAATAAAAAATATATTTAAAAAAAAAGAAAAGAAAACAATGACTATGTGCCGAGATTTCAAGGTATTGGTTATTGTCATTGATAGTCCTTCCACGTATCACTCCATGTGTGTGCCATTCTTACTTAACATTTACAATGAAATCTTGTACTTTCTGGGAAATGTAGGAAGATTGACTGTTCTGCCTCCCATCTTTGTTGACTCGTATGACCAAACTAGTCGCTATTCCAACAGGGTCCTAAGTAGTCACTCTTCCCAAAGTGTCCTAACTAGTTAACCTTCCAATAGAAGAAGGGACTGTAATATTGACTTAAGCTTGAGCTAGAAGGGGATGAAAAGGATGATTTTTAATAGATAATTTCTTATTTTGCAAATGACCATGGCTGATCCAAACTATACTACATATAGCCATATATTCACAAAGGTGTGTGTGTGTGTGTGTGTGTGTGTGTGTGTGTGTGTGTGTGCGCGCGTGTGGTTGCACATGGGAGTATGATTCAGTGTTTGGACATTTTAGATGATTGATTTTTCTTTTAGAAAATGATAAGATATTAATCTGGATCATTTTCAACAGGTTGACATGATGAAAGAAGCATTAGAAAAACTTCAGCTCAATATAGTAGAGATGAAAGATGAAAATGCAACCTTAGATGGTGGAGACGTCTTATTCACAGGTATAATTGTAGTTACTTTTTCCTATCCAAAAATATTTCTAATATCGGGCTCATAGTCACTTATTTAACTATAGTTTTTTAATTACCAAAGTAAAAAATGCTAAATGCAAGAAATTTGGAAAATACAGAAAAGCAGCAGAGAAAAAAAACAAAACAAAAATGAACTTTCATTCAAAAATAAACATTTCAATATTTGGATGTATGTCCTTTTAGCACTTTTGTATGCATGCATTTGCACATTTTTAGCAAGACTGTTATCAGTATGTACCTGTCATTTCGTAAGTCTTGTCTACTATGTTGTTCTACAACGTGAGTTTATGGGTTGCATGGTTTTTCATTGTGTGACAATATATCTGGTTTGTACTTAAAAGATTCTTAATTCAAGATGTGTCATTTGCAAATAATTTTCTCCCCAGTTAGCAAGACAAATTTAAATAATTATCAATGCAAATTGACTTGGCTTAATGCCAAATGAGTAATAGCAGAGCTTAACAAAATATAAACACCTCATGTTACGATTGATCTAACTGGAACCAGTTCTTACAGTAGGCTGAATGTAGCTACTAAAGAAAGCAAGATTTTAGCATTTAGCCTTCCCAGCTCTTTATGATCATGATGGTTCTGTAAAGTCGTGTGCTGAGCCTGGATACCCAGATTCATTCTAGTTGTACTGCGAAGCATGACATCAATAATGATTTTTAATTTATAGTGAGAGTTTATTATCTACCCTCTATATGTCAGCGGATAAATACTTGTTTCACAGATGCAGCCCTCACAGTGGAGGCTGATCCAGGGATATAGGAATGTAGCCCCAAGTGGCCCACTAAAAGCAGGAAGCTTCTTGGAAGTCCAATATGTGAATCATATCGAATCCCATGTACATAGACAAAATAGAGCCATCTTCATTTCAATATAAAAATATCTTGTATTACTTAGGTTTTGGTAGAATGAATGTTCCTGGGGGAGGAGGAGGATGTCTCCTGTGACATTTGGGTAGTTCCTTGGTGGGTATCACATATGTATGGATGGGACCACTGTGTTGCCGAGCTCCAGGGGTGTCACCCTTGTCATGGGCTTGTGAACAACATCCCTGGAGCTGTGTACTGCACGACTGTGCTTCCACTGTCACGGGCAGTGGCCGCCCCTGGGGTTTGGTGTGCCATGAGAACACAGGATAAGGCATCAAAGAGGCCAACCCTGTCTTCTCAGCTCAGGATGGGGCCACGCAGACGCAGCCATTCTTTCAATCTACCTCGTAAGCTGCCCTTAGAACAGCGGTTCTCAACCTGTGGGTCGCGACCCCTCTGGGGGTCGAACGACCCTTTCACAAGGGTCGCCTGAGACCATCGGAAAACACATATATAATTACATATTGTTTTTGTGATTACTCACTATGCTTTAATTATGTTCAATTTGTAACAATGGAATTGGGGGTCACCACAACATGAGGAACTGTATTAAAGGGTCGCGGCATGAGGAAGGTTGAGAACCACTGCCTTAGAATATTTTGTATGTCTCCCACTGATGGCACTTTCATTCCTTTTGGCAGCACCGAGCAACAGCCCATTTCTCTTAGAAAATAGCCTTTTGTGAAAAGATAAATGTGCCAGTCACACTTCCTTACAATGACTCTTTTTTTTTAACCAAAACATAGCCATATAATAATAACTTGTAAGCAGGCACTGATAATATTTGAAGTATGCTTTAAAACAAGCTGTGTTCACTGCCATGTAGCGAAGCTGAACAGATTTCCTCAGCCTTCATCAGTGTTAGCCACAACTTACACCAGAAGCCTCTTCTGGTCAAGACCAATGGGCAAAGGTCTTTCCACAGCGTCTCAAGCCTAATGTTTTTGCCCCAATTTCTAGTACTAAGCATTGAGGCTTGCCTTTGACACTGTCTGCAAACTTTCTTTTTGTAATGTTCAATTCTTCATATCTTAAAAGTTATTTTATTCAAAACTGAGATTGTGTTGGGATATTCAAATTTTTATCTGCTTGGAACCCCATTCATACTGAAATCTGGTCCTGCCTTCTATTTCCTACTTCTCTCTCTCTTTTTTTCTTTTTAAAAATTGTGGTAAAATATGTAGCACATAATATTTGCCATTTTTACCTTTTTCTGTTGTTGTTAATCCTCACTCAATGATATTTTTTCCATTGATTTTTAGAGAGAGAGAGTGGAAAGGAGGGTACATATGTTCCATTTTCCCCCTATTGACCTCT
>NW_006300036.1:4914899-4922381 GCF_000327345.1 Myotis davidii | reverse complement strand
AGGAGGGGAAAGAAAGAGAGAGAGAGAGAGAGAGAGAGAGAGAGAGAGAGAGAGAGAGAGATTATGTGAGAGAAACACATGGATTGGTTGCCTCCCAAAAGTGCCCCAGTAGGATCAAACTTACAATCCAGATATATATGTGCTTTTGACCAGGAATTGAACCTGAGACCCTTTGGTGTGCAGGCCAGTTCTCTAATCACTGAACCACACTGGCTGGGGCCATTTTAACCATCTTTAAGTATACAGTTCAAGCACTACTTGCCTTTCTTTGAGTCACACCTCAATGCATGTACTCCTAAAGAATATGTTGTTTAGTTCTGCTTGTCTTGTAACTTTAGAAGATTAGGGTCCCAGTCTGTGAAGGCCTGTGTGATTTTTCTGCTTTTGGGTTAATGTGATGTGGGTAGCTGTAGTTCACCCTCAGTGCTGTGTGGCATTTTGTGGTAAGAACAGATCATGGTGTATTTATTCCTTTTACTGCTGCTGCACATTTGACTGTTTTCCAGCTTTTGTCTGTTTCTTCAGTGCTGCTATGTGCACGTTTGTGTTTGTCTCCTGGGGACATGCATAAGAGGTTTTTCTAAAGTAAAAAGCTAGAAATGGAATTTCAGGTGGAAAACTTCTTCCTTTTGCTTCAGTGAGATGATTATATGATTTTTCTTCTTTAATTTATTGATGTGGTTAATTACATTAATTGACTCTCTGATAGTTCACCAATCTTGCATTCCTTAGGTGAAAACCAATTTGGTCATGATATATTCTATTTTTCCTACAGGTTAGTTTGTTGGTATTTTGAGACTGTTGTTTCTGTAGCCTGTAATTTTTCTTTCTTGTTATTCTTGTCTGGCTTTGGTGAAAGAGTTCTGTTAACCTCATAACATGTATGAGGGAACATTTCCTAAGTTTCTGTTCTGTAGTCAGTACTATTTGAATTGTGTATTCCTTGAGCTGAGATAGCACTTACTTACAAAGAGGACTTGAGGCTGGTATTTTCTTGTGGGGAGATTTTAAGCTTACATTGTTTCTTTGATGATTATATCATTATTGAGGTTTTTCTGAGTACGTTTTGATGAGTTTCATTTTTCTAAGATTTTATCGTTTCTCTAAGTTTTCAAATGTTGGGTATAAAGTTACTCGTATCTTCACCCTAGCTGGTTTGGCTCAGTGGTTAGAGTGTCGGCCTGGAGACCAAAGGGTCCCAGGATTGATTCAAGGGCACGTACCTCGGTTGCAGGTTCCTCCCCAGCCCAGGCCCTGGTCAGGGCTCGGGCTGGAGGTAACCAATTGATGTGTTTCTCTCATATCAACATTTCTCTCTATCTTTCCCTCTCTTTTCTACTCAACCTAAAAACCAATGGAAAATATCCTTGGGTGAGGATTAACAACAACAACAAAAATAATAACAATAATAATAATCTAAGTTATTTATATCTCCAAATATCTGTTTTAAGCTTCACAATGATAGCCATGTCTCCTTTTCATTCATGACATTAATTTGTGCCTTCTCTTTTTCTATTGCCAAAGATCTGTCCATTTTTAAAATCTTTTCAAAGATCCAACTTTTGGCCTTGTTGAACCCTCTCTCTTGTATGTTTCCTTTCTCCTTCCTATTTCTACCTTGATTTTCCTTCCTTCAGATTTCTTCTTTTCATCCTGTTCTTTTTGTCTTACATTTCAAATTGGAATTCTGTCTCTTGAATTTTGAACCTTGCTTATCATAGTACAAATATTTAAAAGCTATGTAACTTTCCTTCCAAGTGCTGCCTTAGCTGAATCCTTCATGGTTTGAGGTTAATATTTTTGTTATCATTACTTCTCATTTTTTTTTAAAATTCCATTAGGATTTATCCTTTCACCCACTAGTGGATAATATGTGTTGTTGTTTTTTAAAAAAAAACAACAACACATATTAGTTGTTATTGCTGGTACAAATACTCGAACATGTAACCTATCTTTCCTTTATAAATTCTATTTCAAATAGACCAAATACTTGAATGTGGAAAGATTTTCTTTTTACAATTCTCTCCAGTAAATGTAGGTCCCTAATAAAATAATGGATCTGTGCAGTGATCATCAGAGGACGTTAAACACTTTATGTAAAAGCTTGATGGGAGCTTCCTAATGGAGCAATGGGGCTGAGGCCACCTGAACACACTGCTCTTTCTAGGAGCACCAAAAACGTGAGAGTCAGTCATGGCTTCATGATGTCATGCAATAGAAGCACAGCCCCACCTCTGAAGTACTCCTATCCCCCAGATTAATTAAAATTTTAAGAGAATCTAATTAATCATCTGCATGAAACCATTAGTTTACTAAAAACACAAAGCCTAAAGGAACAGTATAATATTAGATGATACACACACAAGGAAGCAATCAGCCAAATCTAGAATGTAGGATAGTCAGTAGGACAAATGATCTGGGTTCTCCTATGAAAGAACGAGGTGAGGAAGGAAAAGAAACAGAGAATGAATTGGTATAGCAGAAAATGATATAAGAAACATACAATCAAAACAAATTTGTTTCAATTTCAGCACTTTTTACCAGTTCGTTTTTACTAGGAAGGCCATTTAGAGGATCTAGCCTGCCATACTGCAAGAAACAGAAGTCCAACTTACTTTTAAAGAGATAAGCATTTTGCTTTTCTTTGTACCTTCCTACCTCGCCTTAGACTTTGAAAATGGAAATAGTGTGCAGGCCCTATTATAAATTTGTTTGAATTTGCTTAATGCAGTAAACATTTTTCTTAAAAATTATATGTCTAATTTATATATCTATTTTTATCTTAATTAAGGAAATTTCATGGGTTTTTTTTTTCAACTTTTAAAATAAAGTGAGTCATACTTTTGTCAAGTAAAAGACTTTTCCCTAACTAAAGTTTTGATTTGTATGTAGTGAATTTTCTTAAAGGATAACACAATCATACCATTACCCAAACACATGTCAATCTGCCACTAAAAATTTCTATGTTTATTCTATTGTTTCCTAAATAAAAAATTAACTCTCTTATTGTGGTAAAATATACATAACATAAAATGTACCATTTAGCCCTAGCCGGTTTGGCTCACTGGATAGAGCGTCGGCCTGGGGACTGCAGGGTCCCAGGTTAGATTCGGGTCAAGGGCATGTACCTTGGTTGCAGGCACATCCCCAGTAGGGGGTGTGCGGGAGGCGGCTAATCGATGCTTCTCTCTCATCAATGTGTCTAACTCTCTATCCCTCTCTCTCCCTTCCTCTCTGTAAAAAATCAATACAATATATTTTTAAATAAATGCACCATTTAACTATTTTTAAGTGCACAGCTCAGAGGCATTAACTACATTGACATGGTTGTGCACCCATCACCACCATCCATCTCCAGCACTTTTTCCTCTGTCCCCAAACTGAAACGTTTTATCCACTGATCCCCTTTCTCCCAAGCCCTGGCAACCACTATTCTACTCTCCATCTCTATGGTTTTGAAAAGGTTTATTTCTAAGGTCAATAGTTTGAAATCAGATTTGTGTAAAAAGAGCAGAGGGCAGAGGATGAGTACACCTGCCTTCTGTGGTGGGAAAGAACGGTGTGATGCTCTAAGCTCATTATTTATAGATTAAGGAATGGGATGCTGTCATGGGAGCCACCCACTCACTGTGTTCCATGTCATTTATTATAGGCAGAGAATTTTTTGTGGGTCTCTCCAAAAGGACAAATCAACGAGGTGCTGAAATCTTGGCTGATACTTTTAAGGTAGGTGGAAGACCATGTATGCCTGGCACAGAGTAATTCATAAATATTCGGACCCACTGAACCCAGGGGTCATGAATAATAGTATGTATATGTCACTGGCTTTGCAAACTAATTCCTAATATTTATATGTTTGTTAGAAGTTTCAGAAGCTACCAAATTCAGATTTCTCAATAAACAGCCTTTATTGAGCTACCACAGCAGCAACAACGTTATCACGGACATCTGTGTTCTCCCAGTATGCAAGGTGTCCCAAAAAATGTATGCACACTTTCTGATAGCTCCCTTTCAAAAATGAAATATATTTCAGTAAATATTGCCTTTATAAGTTTTCACAGTGTTTTTATACATCTTGGGGGGACACCCTATATCATCAGACAACCACTAAGTGTTCATGGCACAATCGATGACTTTTTTAAAAAAAATCTGGAGACCCAATGGACTCTCACCTGCGATGTGGATTTTTCAAATTGGAATGTACGTGGCTGCTGAAAGCTGTGCTAGGGGTTTCACACATCTTCTCAAGTTCCCTTCACTCTGTTGACCACTAGCATGTTGGCTCACCCAACTGCTTAGGGCAGGATAGAACCCCCATGAAGCTCTGTTCCCCCTGAAGATGTGAGGCTACAGTTTGCATAGGATAAGTAGGCATGTCCTTTCAAAATAGCCTACTCCGTGGATCAACAAACGAAGCTGTTGATACAGTCACACATCTGGAAGAAAGCTGTGCCCTTTCTTCTTAGAAGCAGTCTTCATTTAACTGGCAATACCAAAGCCTGGGGGCCCCAGCTTTCCTTCCAGATATTCAGGCCCCTGGCAGCCTCCGGAGAAGCAAGCATGATTCAGGCAGGTTTAAGTGGGTTTCAGAATGACTCTGCAATGCCCAACCGCTGTTTCTATTATTTGCATAGGACTATGCGGTCTCCACAGTCCCGGTGGCCGACACTTTGCATTTGAAGAGTTCCTGCAGCATGGCTGGGCCTAACCTAATCGCAATTGGATCCAGTGAGTCTGCGCAGAAGGCCCTCAAGGTAAATACAAAACGAGGTACCTTCTAGGGAATGCCTGCCACCTGGTTTTTGTGATTCTGTCTGCAGGGGTGGCAGGGAGAGAACAGGCCAGCGCTTGAGCTTTCTCTGACAACACTGTCATGACTTCTCATTCGTCAGGAACGCCCAGGTGATGAACCATTCTTACTCACACACCAGGTTTCCTAGAAAGGTCATTATTCAGAGGAATAAACATCAAACTCATCAGAGTTATTTCCTCTGGGGAAAAAGAGGGAGCCAGCAGTAGAGCTCCTTGTAATGTTTCTCTCCTAAGTTTGGTAGTTGGTACACAAGGGGTGTGATATTAGTCTTACCCTTTTGTATATCTGCACTGTTTCATAACAATCTTTTAGCAAGCCATGATTCGGAAGAACCTAAAAATCTGGACTTCCTCATATGCGCTTGGAATACCTAACTTTTAGGATGGGAACTTTCTCATTTCACGGATGAGAATAGGAAAGCCCAGAAAAAACTACGACTTGCCCAGGTCATGCAGCTTGATCATGAGTGGAAGCCATGGATAATAAAGAGACTTTCCATAGTAGATTGTTGTACAGTTCAAAGACACTTTTCTTCTCTAACAAACCTATGAGTTGATCGGGGTTCTGCAGAAGGGCGAAAACCATTGTGCTCCTTTGTGCTTAGCCCACAGTGCGACCTTAATAAATATCTGGTGAATGGAGAGTGAGTGAATAAACGAATGAATGAAAGACGTAGTATTATCTCCATTTTGCACAGGATAACTAGATCAAGTGACTCACCCCAACTAAATGGCGGGTTAGGACTACCACCCCTTCCTCTCAGGTGGTCCTGCTCAACAACAAACATGACCTACTGAAGGACCAAAGACAGAAACTCCTCCCAGGCAAAGAGAGGAAATCTGTGTGCCCCAAGGTGCACAATTTCTTTTCTTTTTTTTTGCCCTTTTGGTTCTTTACTCTTTTACCTCAGTGCTCCACTTGGTACAGTTTGTGTGGGAAGCAGTCATTGCCTCCCACCTGCTGAATTTCCCCTCTGTGTTATCTGCAATTCCTTTAGCCAGCTCACCTAGCCTTTCTGTCTTCCTTTGCTCAGACTGTATCTTTGATTGTATTTCTGAAACTTTGAACAATTCTTGCTGAACCATCTGGCTCAGAATTTGAATGTGGTGGCTTTTCCTTTGCTTCCTTCTGCTTTATCTGGAAGGCTTTGTCACTTTCAGCATATAAAAAAGGTGGGCCCTGGCCGGCATCGCTCAGTGGTTGAGTGTCGACCTATGAACCAGGAGGTCACGGCTCAATTCCCAGTCAGGACACATGCCCAGGTTGAGGGCTCAGTCCCCAGTGTGGGGCATGCAGGAGGCAGCTGATCAATGATTCTCTCTCACCATTGATATTTCTATCTCTCTCTCTCCTTCTCCTTTCCTCTCTGAAATCAATTAAATAAATATTTTTTAAAATAAATAAATAAATAAATGGTGGGCTCTTGAACGAGAATTTAATGAATGGTGTCACTCTGAGGACTCTAGGGAGATTATTTTTCTCCTTATGGACATCTTTCCATGGTATCTTTCCATGCCAGCATGTCTAAAATTGATTAGAAGGGAAGGAGAGGGTGTATACTGTGCCTTTGTGTGGATTAACAGAAAGAACCTCCGCTGGTAGACAAATAAGAAAAAGTAGCCCCATCTGCCATTCTGGGTAGACTTGATCCCTAACTCAATGGGTTTCTCACTAACTCAATAGGTTTCTAGCTCAATAGGTCCCTAACTCAAATACTCTGGAGAAACTAACAGGTAACAAATGAAGAGATAATACGAAATGGTTAACCAGCATTCTATAAAAGAGCCCTAACTGTTATTCAGAGAGGAGAAGGGAGCTCCTTGAGGGTTAGATATTCACAGAGAGCTTCCTGGAGAAAAGTGGGGCTAGCCGTGGGTCTTAGAGGGTTGGCAGGGTGGGATTCAGTGAGAGAATGTTGCAGGTGGGGACATGGTCGGAACGAAGACTGAGCAAAGTGCATACATGAGCAGTAAGCAAACTAGCTCACCTAATAAACAGTCTTCTGTGGGCTCCTGGAGATACGCTGGGGGAGGTGAAGTCTGAAGAGGTAGGGACTGGAAACTGTGGAAGAGGATGCGTTTATGTCCATGATGCTGGAGTCTGGGCACCCACAAGGCTCTGGAAAGTAGGGTCTGTATTGCTTCAGAGACATTGGACCATCATTTCTTTTGGGGGAAAAAATTAGAGGGGAAGACCCTGCAGTCAGAAAAGAGGACCATTGATGACCTGGGGAAAAAATCCAAGCCTTTCAACTTCTCTTTCCTGTAGAGTTCATTCAAGTTCATGTTAACAGTGATGTTTGCTCTATACTTGAAACCTTCTGTGTCAGAAGCTATAAATAATCCTCACTGACTAAGTTGTATGAGTTCCCTATAAATTTTGGAGATTAGGAGGAGATCATATTTTCTATCATCCAATGTTCTTCCTAAACCATGGGCCTGTGGCATTGGCCAGTGCCACCTGCCATGTCCTAGCATCATAACAGTCAGAAAAGAGGACCATTGATGACCTGGGGAAAAAATCCAAGCCTTTCAACTTCTCTTTCCTGTAGAGTTCATTCAAGTTCATGTTAACAGTGATGTTTGCTCTATACTTGAAACCTTCTGTGTCAGAAGCTATAAATAATCCTCACTGACTACAAAGGCATTCTTTGGAGATCATATTTTCTT
>NW_006300036.1:4913705-4914877 GCF_000327345.1 Myotis davidii | reverse complement strand
TGAACAGAACTGCTTACTTATTTGAGAACAGTTTGGTCTCTGGTGTCAGAACAATCACTTAAATTGACAGTGGGCTAAGTCCTACTGCTATTTTTGAGATATAAAAACTGATGTAGACAGGCAAGAAGACAAATGGGTAGAGACAAATACATCATTTGCAAGTAATGAAAGCACTACAAAGGCATTCTTTGGAGATCATATTTTCTATCAGCCAATGTTCTTCCTAAACCATGGGCCTGTGGCGTTGGCCAGTGCCACCTGCCATGTCCTAGCATCACGAAAGGTCCTCTTACCTTGTAACGAAAGCAGGAGGACAAACTGAGCTGAGGACTAATGAGATCTGTGTGAGGGCATGTGCTCAGGTCAGAACAAGGTGGGCTGGTGAAATGCAGATTTAGTGAACAGAACTGCTTACTTATTTGAGAACAGTTAGGTCTCCTGTGTCAGAACAATCACTTAAATTGACAGTCCTACTGCTATTTTTGAGATATAAAAACTGATGTAGACAGGCAAGAAGACAAATGGATAGAGACAAATACATCATTTGCAAGTAATGAAAGCATAGCAGTTTTACTTTTTCCATTTCACATGTGCAAATACTGAAATCCAATGAAATGAAGCATTTTGAATGGGATCTTATGGTTTCAGAATAAAATTTCCTGGGCCCTGATTCTCCTCTCGTCAATTGCCCGCTGCACACAACACCCATTCCTTTTCTATTCAAAACTTTTATTTTTATTTTCCTGTTATTTTCCCATGGATTTGTTCTAGCTGAGCTTCCCATTTCTACCCGCGCCTGACCCCCAACTATGCTTCTCATCCCTTTTTCTTTTTCTTTTTTTGCTTATAACTAGGATCTGCCCTCTCTTAGGAAAGATGTGCGTTTTCCCCTTGCAGACGTTGATGTCTCAATCTTGCCTGTGTAGAGAAGCCGCTGGCCCCTTGGGCATGTCTTTGAAGGCATTTAAACAGAGGTGAATTGTGTCTTCCCGCACCGCACACTGAAAGCTTGATTATTTCCCAAATCTGTCACTGTTTGCAGAGCGCTTGCTCCCTCCAGAGTCTAAAAACCACTTCTTACATATTTATGCCAAGCTTAGAGCCCAAGGGTTTCTTCTCGCATTCAGAACACTTTGTGATGGCTTGCACTCTATTCTTGGTTGATGAAGTGG
>NW_006300036.1:4900434-4913530 GCF_000327345.1 Myotis davidii | reverse complement strand
CCTAGATGGTTTGGCTCAGTGGATAGAGCTTTGACTTGTAGACTGAAGGGTCGAGAGTTCGACTCTGGTCAAGGGCACGTACCTCGGTGGCAGGCTCATCCCCGCCCAGGTCAGGGCGTGTGTGGGAGGCAACCAATTGATGTGTCTCTCTCACATTGATGTTTCTCTCTCGCTCGCTCTCTCTGTCTCTCTCGCTCCCTTCCATTCTCTCTAAAAATTAATAGAAAAGTATCCTTGGGTGAGGATTAACAACAACAACAAAAAAGATATTTGAGATGAAGTCTTATCTTAGAAATATGATTATCTAAGCAAAATTAGTCTTTAGAGCAATCTGCCCTTTCTATCATTTTTGTTTTTCTCCCAGACTTTCCATCATTCCTTCATACCCTTGGGCAATTACCACTTTCACCTGCCTCTCCAACTATAAAAGAAGATAGTGCCAGATTAATTCATGCACAGGCAATAGACGTACTTGTATCTTGCAGAAGAAATGTTTGCCTTCTCAGAGACATGAGAATCTAGCTGCTGCACAGCTGGAACTCCTGCTCACAAATAAAATTTGAGCAAAATAAGTCAATCTCCAAAAAACACGTACTCTATTATTTCATTCATTTAAAGTTAAACAAGAGACAAAACTATTCTATGCTATTAGCAGTCAGACTAGGGGTAACTTTAAGAAGGAAGGGAGTCATGGTCCAAGGGCCACTTTGTGTATTCTACTTTAACTTTTTAAGTTTAGAAAAACATATGTGTATTATATTGTTGGAAGTAGGCTCTGCTCAACTTAGAGAAATAACTTTCCAATAGGTAAGATCTAACTCTCAAACCTCTACTTTACCTTTTATGTGATGCCTCTCTTTTCCAGACTAGCCTGTGATGTTTTTTAACTAAGATTTAAAAACAAAAAAGACTGAAACTTTGTACCCCTTGACCAACATCTCCCCATTCCCCTTTCCCAGTCCTTGTGCACCTTAAATATATACAATTTTTAATTGTTAATGATACCTTAATAAAGTCAGGGAGGAGAAAAATGACATGGTAACGAGTAGATTTCCCCCGCATCTCACCCATTCTTTTTCTAGATGCATTCCAAAGGAACCGGGATTAATATCATGCTCTCTGTGGCTGGAGGATGGATTATAATTCCTGTCTTTCGGAGGGACTCACAGTAAAGAAGTTTAACTCAATTTCCTTGATAGCATTCAGTTCTCCAGTGAATTGGCAGGGCATGGGGGGTGGGGGGGGTGGGTGAATAGGACAAAGTGGGAGTCAGGGAAGTAAGTGGGGAGGGGAGTGACCCTTAGCTAAAACTTTCCTGAAGCTAATCAGATGGGGAAGCTGCCGACCTACCAGAGCTCGAAGTTGGAGTTCAAGGGGTTGTGGTCCAGATAAGTGGGGGGCTGTGCCACCTGCTGGCCAGTCAGCAAGGGGAGCATTCATTCCCCTTCCTCACCCCACGCGGGAGACCAGTTCTCTCCTTTGGAAAGGCAGTTTTGTTTAGTGGCCTTTTTGTTATTATTAATAACTCTATTCTTTTGTGTCACAAAGAATGATTATTTAAAAAAATTTTTTCGTAGAAATACTAAAAGGATGTGGTAAGAAAAGAATTATGGGATCACCACTCCATTGTTGTCTCTTTGTCATGTAAATGGAGCTGAAATATAGTAAGTAGAATTCCAGCAGACGTGCCATTTTAAATTAAAATGCTCAGTACTGCATCTCAATGAAACTGTCTTTTAAGTTTCTTATCTACTTCCTGAAATAACTAACTGCATCTGTAAGATTCCTTAAGCGGGGACTTGGGGTGCTTTGCAACTACAGTAATTTAAATTGCATAGCCCACAGCGTGTTTTTCTTTTGAATGAGTACATAATAGAGGTCACTCAGTATTTCCTCTCGTTTTGACTCAGATTCAGCCTCGGTTTTATGTCCAAAAATGTCCATGTTATTTTATAGATGGCCATGTAAAAAGTGAAGGTGGAAAAACCCTCAATGTGTTTTGGTTTTGTATGCTTTTTTATTGCCTGGAATTTCCTTTAATGACAACTGGAACAGCAACAGCAAAAAAACAAAAGATGGAATGAGAGTTAACTGGTATCAATGGGGTGAATGAAATGGAAAAATAAAGACTTTGAATGTTTAGTTGTTGTCACAGGGAAGCATACTGTGTAGCCACAAGATTTCCCACATTGGGTCTCTGCTATGAAAGGCATACTAACAATCCCATTGCCCGTTTAATTTAGCCTTATTATCTGGTTGTCTGTTCCAGTTGTATGTGCCAGATCCAAAAAACAATGATTTAAAAAAAAAAAAAAAACTACCATGTCTGAATTTAAAAATTAACATAAAACTAAATAGCCTTTGAGTTTGTAACAACTGTTTATGCTCCGCGTCCTGGCAGCAGTTGCTTATCTGACACTGTTCCCAGAGCTGTCTGCCAACAAGACTTGGAGAAGGGGGGTGGTGGGGTGCACGGAAAACAAAATGAGTTGGCATAACAAGGCAATAAATAATCTGAAGCTCTGGTACCAAAACAGCCATGCTGAATTGCAGCCCTAGTCTGAGGGCAGGAAGAAGGCAAAATTGGCCAAGTAGGAGAAAGGGAATAATGTTATGTTTTTCCCCTTGAGCTTACAAGAAACATGTCAGAGGGGGGGAAATTATTTATCTTTAATCTTCACCCGAGGATTTTTTTTTAAATATATTTTTACTGATTTCAGAGAAGAAGAGAGAGAGAGAGAGAGAGAGAGAGAGAGAGAAACATCAATGATGAGAGAGAATCACTGACCAGCTGCCTCCTACACGCCACACACTGGGGGCCAAGCCCACAACCCGGGCATGTGCCCCTGACTGGAATCTAATCTGGGACCCTTTGTTCTGCAGACCAACACTCTATCCACTAAGCCAACCAGCTAGAGCGCGAGGATATTTTTTATTGATTTTGAGAGAGAGAGAGAGAGAGAGAGAGAGAGAGAGAGAGAGAGAGAGAGAGAGAGAAACATCCATGTGAGAGAAAAACAGTCACCTTCCATTCGATCCCCAACCTAGGTATGTGCCCTGACTGGGAATGTAAGCTTCAACCTGTTCACTGCACAGCACGATGTTCAACCAACTGAACACCCGGCCAGACTGAAATTATTTATTTTTAAAGTGCTGTTTATTTTGTCTGTTATGTTATAGGACATCAAAAATTATTCAACAGACTCTATGGGAGGTTGTAGGGGGAATTCAAGCATCTGTTGGGTATATGGCCTTTTAAGGGGCCTTTTGATCCAAGACCTTTGCTTACAAAGGATGTTGCTAAGTGACCTTCAATTACAGGCTCCTCCTGAGAGGTGAGTTTACAATCACCCGAGGGACTTCTGAAAACACCCTCCCCTGGGCCTGGCTCAGAAAATGCGGCTGTTCTGGGCCTGGGACTGAGCCCAATCACCCTCGTTTCTTAAAAGCTCCACAGGTGGTTCTGGTGCCCAGACTAAGTTGAGAGCCACTGCCTTCGAGGATTCCTGCAACTTCCAAAAGCTTCTGCCTCAGAATGTACCCCCACAGAAACCAACCACTGCGGACTATAGGAATGTCATAGGAAACGTCCAAACCTGTAGAGAATTTCTGTGAGTTTATTTGAGCCAAACTGACAATTCCCGGGAAACAACGTCTCAAGGGATTGAGAAAATGCTCTGAAGAATGGCAGTTTTGCAACTTATTTTATACATGAGAATTGAAGTAGGAGATATAGGGGGGGTCACATGAAATCCACTGGTGGTAGATTAGGGAGGTGGGAGAAAGCAAAGCAGGGAAATCTCTGGAATTGGATTTAAAGTAAAATAGACACATACTTCTTTTGTATTGGTGGGTACGGGATAGTTAATAGTTATCATGTACAGCACACAGATGGTTCTTGGGGGAACAAGATAACACTGAGGTGTTCCACAGTCCAGTGCTTTGGTGTGGGTGGGTCTGTGTGCCCTGAGGGACCTGGAAAAGATTACATTTCAAAGGTATATTGTCTTTTAAAAATGACAGGTCCACTTAAGGTAAAGATTGACTTTTGTCAAGGAAGCTACAGGCCTAGGACATGACTACATGCCATAACCGCTTTTAGTTAGAAATTTGTATGCTCAGACCATCCTATGTGGTTGCTTTAGGTTCTGAGTTTGTAGGGCCTGCCATGCAGGCCTCCTCTGAGCTTGTCAAGTTTAGTAGTGGCCCCTTTTTTCATCCACAGGTAAAAAATAACATATTCCAAGTAGCAGTCAGAGTAGAGAAAGTATCCAAATTAAAGCCATAGGAAGCTAGAAACTCCTTACCTGTTTTGTTACCTAGAGTTCAATATTGTATACACTTGAAATGTAATACCCAGCTGACAACTTGGATGCTGTCATTCAGGAATTTGGTCTGCTAAAATTCCTTGTTAAAATAGTCCGAGTTACCAAAAGTCACTAACGCTAACCCTATCTGAGAACAGGAAATTTGACTCATGTTTCCATATCCCCTCCCCCACCACAAAGACGCACGACCTGATCTTAACATGTGAAGATGTGTTCCAGAGGGAAACAATGGTTAGACTGCCTGCCATCCCTGACGCCAGAGAAGGACATATTTTTTTTTTAAATAATCCTGTGTTGATTCCACTAAAGAAGCACAATGGTCCAGAGGACAAAGCAGAGAACTTAGAATCCCAGGTCACAGCTGTCCTCTGGCTCTGCCTCCAGCGCTCCCCGTGTGACCATCTCCTGTACTCAGGCTTGTCCTGAGAAAACACCGTTGAATCAGCCTCACTAGGGAATGAGAGCTTCATCCCTGCCCATTGGCAATCCCATGGCATGCGGTCAAGATGAAAAGACCGTGTCGTGAACTCAGGGTGTAAAGCGCTTGGCAACAGCAGCCGTCGTTTAATTATAAAGCACGGTGATAAGGACAGTTCCCAAGTGGGTTCACAGGCCCTTGACCAATCCTATCGTGCTTTCAGGGGCTGTGGGTGATGGGAGACTGTGCTTAGCTGACCATCTTCATGCCCGTTGGCGGAGAGAAAACCACAGTGACTCCATCTTAGCTAGTTCCACTTCTCTCTGAGGAGGCTCCAGTGACATATTTAACTATTAAATTGGATACCTAACAGATAACATCATTTTCTAACCTATATATATAAAAGGCTAATATGCTAAGTGTCCGACTGTCCAACCGGTCACTATGATGCACACTGACCACCAGAGGGCAGACACTCAGTGCAGGAGCTGCTGTGACGTGCACTGGCCATTTACAGAGAAACGGCACCACAGACCTGGCGCCCACAAAGCAACACTCAGCTTCCCCCAAGTGGTACACAGGCCCTGCCACCATCCCAGAGCAATAGCCCACCAAATCGCAGCCGATACCACTGAGACCCCATGGCGCAAAATGCAGCCCACAGTCCAGCCCAGCCCGAATAATGGTCACTGTGGGCACCAGGTAATGACATCATGTAGCAACGCCTGGTTTCCTCTCCCTAGCGACTAGCCTCCTTGGGGTTTCTTCAGCCCAGGAACATGACTTGCTTTATAGCCAGGTGCAAACATTTTACACTGTAACCAAACGTCTGTGAAGCGTTTTCCCTTGCCTACTGCCACAGTTAAAATATTTCACCCTTTGTTCTCCCTGTGTGATCTATAATAATAATCTGCTTTGTGTTGATATTTACTACTGTGTTGCTGACAATTACCTGAAAGAGAAGCTGGGGTGCTTCACTGGGCTGGAAAAAGTTTAGCTAAATCAGAAGGCAGGTCTAATTAAGCAAGTTGATCTATACATATAAAGCTCTCACTGGCGCCAATCGCACATGTGTGTTTCCATCTGTCATTGTTGATTGTGAATTTGGTTGACACTTCCGTTATAGAGAAAGGGCAAGTAGAAATATTAAAATATTTCTTCTAATTAATTTCCTTTCAATGTGCACAAATTTGTGTACCAGGCCTCTAGTTCATACATAAAAATCTGATAGGAAGAAGAGATAAGGTTTCCAAAACAGTTTATTACTGTCTCTTCAGCAAAAAGAGTTTTTATTAGGCAATTGAAAACTGATCACAGTTGAGCTCAGAACGGCTTTCTCCAGCAGGATACGGCAGTATTTACTGTGTTACAGCAGCTGTGTGAAGGGTACTGTCCTCAGCACAGGGGACACTGCGATGGGTGAGAAACAGTCTCTGTCCTCAGTGCCTCTCCAGCTTAACCAGGGAAACAGGATGGGACAGGTAAACACTGTCACCCTGGCGGGTGGCTCAGTTGATTGGAGTATCGTCCTGTACACTGAAAATGTTGTGGGTTCCATTCCTGGTCAGAGCACACATCTAGGTTGCAGGTTCAATCCTTGGTCGGGACAAGTATGGGAGGCAACCAATCAATGTTTCTCTCTCACATCAGTGCTTCTCTCTCTCCCTTCCGCCTCTCTCTTTCATTCTCTCTAAAAATCAATAAAAACACATCCTCAGGTGAGGATTTAAGAAAAATTTCGTTGGCTCTGAAATACTATGATGATGCTAATCACCAAACAGTCGCTCCAGATCCATATAATCTTAAAGAAAAGGAAGTGCCTTCTTCCCAGACCAGGAGAATTCTCTGGACTATGCTTCCAGAACATAAAAAATAAAAAAAAGGTCATAAACCATGATCAAGTGAAATTTATTCCTAGGATACAAGGTTGGTTCAATACCTGCAAATCAAATTAATGTGCTACACAACATCAACAAAATGAAGAATAAAAATCATACAATCAGCCCTGGCCAGTTATACTCAGTGGTTAGAGTGTGTCGGCCCATGGACCGAAGAGTCAAGGGTTCGATTCCTGGTCAAGGACATGTACCTTGGTTCCAGGTTCCCCAGCTCCAGCAGGTGGATGTGCAGGAGGCAGCTGATTGGTGTCTCTCTCATCGATGTTTCTAGCTCTCTGTCTCTCTCCCTTCCTCTCTGTTAAAAATCAATAAAATATATTTTTAAAAAAATAAATAAATAAAGATAAATACTGTCACAGTGTAAATGACTAACAAACGGTAGAGGGTCCTGGTAGGGGTGATGGGAGTTCTGAGGAGGGAGTGGTCACAGGAGGCAAAGTCTAAGTGGACCTGCATGAGCAGCAAGCCCTAGACTGGCACGGCCGAGGAGTGGCTGTTACAAACAGGACAATACGCCCTAACTGGTTTGGCTCAGTGGATAGAGTATCAGCCTGGGGACTGAAGGGTCCCAGGTTCAATTCCGGTCAAGGGCATGTACCTTGGTTGAGGGCACATCCCCAGTAGGAGGTGTGCAGGAGGCAGCTGATTGATGTTTCCAACTCTCTACCCCTCTCCCTTCCTCTCTGTAAAAAATCAATAAAATACATTTTTAAAAAACAACAACAGGACAATACCCTTTCTATAATCAAAAACAAAGGCTAGAACAAGGGTGTATGCAGGGAAAGAAAGAACGTGAAGGTCCAAGATATAAGATGGTCCTGGTTCAAAGGCCAAGGAATTAGGATTTTCTTATCTGCAGGCTGTGGGGAGCCACTCAGAGTTTTTTTTAGCAGAGGTGTAAAAGCTGAAGATCCTTCAGAAAGATCTGTTTGTCCTTCTGGCTATAATGATCTAACAGACAGAGTAGGAGGGATAATACTAGTCAGATACAATCATGGAGTCCATAAGGGCAAGGAGGTCTGGACCAGGAGAGCAGCCGTGAACATGGAAGGGGCATGCAGAAGCTGAGGTCATTTAGAGGAGTAGCAGAACGTTGTGACCCATGGGCTTGAAGGGGCAAGGGAGGTGAGAGTGGAACCACCCTCTGGCAGGTATGTATATGTAGAGCTCTTGTTGTGTACCAGGCACTGTACTAGGCCCTGGGGGTCAATGATGAACAACATGACTTCAGAAATGACTACCAGATGGGGTGCCTTTGGTAAAATTTTTGGAAAAGAGTGCAAATGCTCCCTGGCACCTCATCTCCACGGGAACAAACCATAGAAAACGGGTGGGCAGGATTTTACTGACCTAGATTCACATTTTGGGAACTGAGCTACCCTCAGACACATCCACCTGACAGCAGCTCTGGTAGACATCCGATGTCTAAGCCCGTCTGCCACTAATGAGGTTGGCTCCCATTTCAGTTTCCATTGGCAGCTGTGGTGGCTCATCCGAATGTGGAGTCTCTGTCCTTTACCATCCTCCATTTATTTTTTATTGTCTTTTTCTACTCACTCTCAGGGCACACCAGAAAAAAATCGCTTTCACATTTCATGCTCTTCATCTCCAACAGCATCCTTTTGTTTCTTGGCTGAACTGAGTTGGCAAAAGACCGAGAAAAAAAAAGCCAGATGGTTTCTGCCTCATGGGCTAAAATTGTGCATCACAGGATGACCTGTGTGACCCTCTAGCCCATGCCAACACCAGTACCCATGATGTTGAAGGGATTAGGAAATGTGTCAGTTGAGCTGGAGGGAGGATGGTTGAGTTTTGGGTTACTGTTTCTCCGTGAAAGTCACATGTATTAAATGCTTTAGGTGTTGATGAGCATCCTATTGCTTGGCTGAAGGTTAATAAGTGTGTGGTAAAACGTAGACACTAAATCGGAGGTGACATTTTAACTGTGAATTGTTCTCCAGCCTCTAGGGAGAACATCCACACGGCCTGATACAATGCTGGGATTTGGACCATCCTTAGAAATAACAGCAAGTCAAACAGAAATAAATTCGCCACCACTTTCCTATAAAGCCCTTCCACTTGCATTGCCATGCTCTTAATAAGCACTTACTGTTTCTCCTTGTTTTCATCTTTCAAAATGTCAGATGGGTCCAGCAGCCTTTCAGAACATTTCCAAATCTATTTTGTATTTGTGGTCACTGGATACTGTGGTTGGGGCCCCGTGTTACTCAATCACTGTCTACAAATGTCAAAGTCGGCTTTGGAGACAGGTTACAGCAGCCATTCCCTTTTATCTCTTTCTGAGGTGGGACCAAGTTCAAAGTTGTGACCACGTAGGCAGAGGTGACTCATGGTGCAGAGCGTTAAACAACCATTTAGAAGTTAGACGAAAGGTGTTGAATCTATGCCATTTTGTGCATTTTTCTACTCATTGATTTCTTTTCATCCACACCTTGGCAACTGATAAGAGCTCGACATAGGTTAGCTAACAGTAGTTGTAGCATCAGTAGCAGTAATAATTCCTTTTAGGCATGAATATCATGTTAATTTAACTTGAAAAGTCTAAGTGAGTGGTTTTCAGACTTCAGTGTACCCAAGAACGACAGGGAGCACACATTTGAAACGCACATCACATTCCTGGGGTTCACCACAAGAAACTCTGACTCAGGAGGCTGGGAAGGAGCCCAGGAACCACGGCCTGATCCGGAGCAGGTGATCCCAGACCACACTGAGAGGAGCACTGGCTCTGTCTGCAATCAGTTCCTACACTAGAGTTTGAGGGCCGGGGAATACAATCCTTTTCCAAACGTAAATTGTTATACTCTTGAACAGAAAATGCCACCTAATATCATTCAGAGCAATATTATATTGAGTAATATAACTGGCCCTTCAGAGGAATAGCTCTCATGTGGAAGAAAACCATACAGGGTTCTCTACTAGGTTACTGAAATACAAAGGCTTGTGAAGAGCTAACTTTTCCCTGAAATGCTGTGTCTTGTTAGGGAAATGCTTACAGAATAAGTTGCTTATCATGTGCTCCATCTAGTGCCTTTCTCTCTGTCGACAGCATTTGTGTATGAACATGCAGTGTCTCTGCAGCGAGGGCTATGCCCTCATTCTCATTAGGCACATGGGCCCCGGGACTTGAACGGAAAAGTCTGTATTCCTTTCCAGCTCTGGAGTCCTGTGGCTTGAAAACAAGCATGGAACTAATTCTTCAAGTGGGAATGGTGGAAGGAGGAAAGAGACCCAGAACTCTCTTCGGATGAAAAGTTTGGCCCCTTCCCTGAGCTTATTGAGGAGAATTTGGAACCTCTTGAAAACAACCAAAGCTGGTTAAAGTTGCAGACAGAGTGACCAGTATGCTCCACGGCTCTTCTCTGCTCTTCCCTGAAGGTTGAGCTCTAAGTGAGTGTGTCTTACAGGAAATTGCATCCGGAGATTTTAGGAGGATTTTAAGTTGTTGAAATGTACTGCTAAGAGATCATTCATTCATTTTAACACTCAGCAAGAATGTATTGAACACAGCCCTGGCTGGTGTGGCTCGGATGGTTGGAGTGCCCTCCTGTACACCGAAAGGTTGTGGGTTCGATTCCAGGTCAGGGCACATGCCTAGATTGCCGGTCAGGGCGTGTACAGGAGGCAACCATTTGATGTTTCTTTCTTACAGTGATGTTCTCTCCCTCTCTCTCTCTCTCAAAATAATAATAATTTTTTTAAAAGACCATATCCTCAGGTGAAGATGTTTAAAAATGTTTTTATGTATCGAGCACCTACCACATGCCAAGCCCTACTGCAAAGGGCCAGCAATGTGACTGTGCCTCCCTGGAAGCTTTTCCGTAATCATCTAATCACCTGTCCTTCTGGGAAGACTTAGATACCTTGACTCAATTCAAAGAGTATGACAATTGCCTAAAGGGGCACAGGTCAAAATATGTACAGTGGCGATGTCAAAATATATATCACTCTCCGAATCAGTTGATGACAGTCAGCTAGTCATCTTCTCCAACTTCCACTCCACCCTCCCTTCTTTATGAATTGGACCTGGAGTTCTAGATGTGCACCTTGCCACTTGGAATAAAGTCCACATTTCTCAGCTTCCTTATTACTGGGGATGACAATGAGCATAAGTGTTGCTCAATGAGATGAAAGTAGAAGCACTGGATTTGAAAGGGCATTGTGCTATCTCCCCTTCCCGAATCTTGCTGCTTGAAAAAGAGGATGTGATGGTTGGAGCACCAGCAGCTATTTTATATCACGAGGACCAGGACTGGGTCCCAGGTATGGCAGAGCAAAAAGCTAGAAGGATCCTGGATTTCTTATGACTGTCAAGTCACTACACCAAGTATGTCAAACTCAAAGGCTAACATGGGCCAAATAAATGAGGCATGCAGCCTGCGGGCCGTGAGTTTGACATGCTTGCACTACACTACTCAAAACTCCTTTCACATGAGAGAAAAACAAACATTTTTAAGTCACTTTGGGAGGCAGGTAGTTTCTGTTACAGTCTAATTTAGTCCGAATTGATAAAGGCTATCTGTCTTCACTAGTCATTAACAGAAAATCCAATTCAGGCTGACCAAAACAATGACGGAGATTTATTGATCCATGTAGGTCTGAAGTAATGCAGACTTTAGGTTTGATCTGTCTGCTCAATGATGTCATTGGAAACCAGATCCTTTTATCTCTCTGCTCCTTCACAGATGGGCTTCATTATGAAGCTGGCTCCTGCTCAGGGGAGCACTGTGGCTGCCAGCAGCTGCTGGCTACATGCTTCTTCCCCACATTCAGGGAGGGGGCATCAGTCCTTCAGATCTTATCCACTCTCATTAGTCCAAATCGGTCTTCTGCCCAATTCCTGAATCACTAACCCTAACCCGGGAGCTCCAGTCCCCCAACTGCACTGAGGCACATGGGCATCGCAGCAAACTCACAGGGCCACTGTGGCATAGTTTAAATTTTCCAAAAGGGCAGATATACCTGTCAGATAGCACACACAATTCTGCTATTAAGTTGTTTGGACCTAACTGCTTAATAAGCAAAAGTGTTAGATTTGAGAGGTTTGTGGGGGCATATTTTGTTTATTTGTTTGGTTTGGGGTTTGGGGGGGAGTTGTTTTTTATTTTTGCTGTTGTTTTGACCTAGAAGCACCATAACCATATAACTGAGACACTACAGGTCCTGTGTGTCAGTCCTGGAGCCAGGGGTAGAATTAGCTCCTCCCCAATTATGTGGGCTGCACAGGAAGGTATGAATATTACAAATGAAACTTGGGGTAGTTACTGAGAAAGCAGGGAATTGATGTGTAGGATGTAGCCACAATGTCCACTAGACCCTTAGAAGATCTACATCCTCAATTTCTCTGAGGGGAGAATTGCCTTTGTTTAGGAAATGATAATCCTTTGGGGTAAAGGGACCTTTGTAGGCTTGGGATCTGCAGGAAACAATACAGCAAAAAAGAAAGCAAACTGTCCTTTGTTAGAAACAATAGGAATGTGGAGATAACGAATAGGAGAAGAAAGGGAATGGGGAGAGGTCCGAATTGGAAATAGAGTAGTCAAGTCTTTGAATACACCAGTGCTTAGTATTATCGGTGTTTATGTAACTGCAATCCTCCAACCTGCCAAACCTGAGAAAAGTCTGTAGCCCTACATGGATAGGGTTTTTTTGAGGCAATCCAGGAATGACTGTGCATGCTGACCTGGTTTACAAGGGATAGCACCTGAAAAATACGTATCTCCATATAGATCTAATTCAGTGGAAGCTGAGCCAGAGAAAACAGGAGAGTATAATCTGCCTCCTTTCTTCCTCCCACCTTCTACCCCCTAAACTGGTAGAAATTATTAAGAGGTCACAGAAGAGTGGTTCTCAATCCTGTCCACATATTCCAGTCACCTGGGGGAGTGTTTAAAAAGAAAAACCAGCCCATGGGGTCCAGTGGCTCAGTGGTTGAGCTTTGACCTATGAATCAGGAGGTCATGGTTTGATTCCCAGTCAGGACATATGCCCAGGTTGCGGGCTCAATCCCCAGTGTGGGGCATATGGGAGGCAGCCAATCAATGATTCTCTCTCGTTTCTATCTCTCTATCCTCCCTTCCTCTCTAAAAATCCATAAAAAACATATTTGAAACCTTCTAGCTTGCCCTAGTTGAGAAGCAGCTTTCTCATCTTTCAGCCTTCTTTGTATTTGTACAGTAGAGACTTTGCAGAAGGTCATCACACTTATTGTAACTTCATCCTCCAAACAACATAGGGGGGGTAAGGATTAGCACCAGCTGTTTACAAGAGGGAACGCAGGCTCCTTTACAAAGCAAGTTTCTTATCACTCTGGGCTGGAATTGGTCTATTCCATTCATTGCATCTGTTTTTGTAACAACTTGGGAGAAATTTGAATCTGGGCTATTTATTAAGTTACATTGTTTAATCACATCTCATTTCTTGAGGTTGACAGG
>NW_006300036.1:4881238-4899895 GCF_000327345.1 Myotis davidii | reverse complement strand
TTCTATCTCTCTCTCCTCCCTTCCTCTCTGAAATCAATAAAAATATATTTAAAAGAAAAAGAAAAGAAAAGAAATACCAATATTTTGCCTCACTCTGGACCCAGTAAATAAAAAATCTTTATGGTTGGGCTCAGAAATCTGCATTTTTTTAAAGCTCCCCAGATTATTCTAATTTGTAGCCAGGGTTGAGAGCCACTGGCCCTTAGGACATTCCATCAATCAAGAAATAGAGGTGCAAGACAATCTTATCTGACCTTGGAGAAGAGAGACCCCTTAACTTGGGAGTGAAGGAGGGGGCTATGGAAAAGCTGACCGTGTCCCTCTGGGTCCCACTTCAATCCCCTCCACCAAACCAAGACCAGTGGCAAAGGCCTGGACTGAGTCATAAGACCTCGGATCATCCTCCCTGCAGTTCACTACCTTTTTGTGATTTTAGGTAAATCATTTAACTTTTCATCTCTGAGCTCCTGTAAAAGAGAAGTGGGCTTGATAATACCCAAATTCCTGCCTAGTTCTCAAATGTAGAATTCTTAGTTTTCTAAAAAATGACACCACTTTCCTGGTGCTCAGATTATGTTATTAACGGTCACTGTATGACACTATCAAAGGCCATATCCAGGCAGAAACCAAGGTTTCTCTTCCCATGTCAGAATGTAAAACTTGAAATGCAGGAAGCCCAGTAACTCCCCACACAAGAGTAGGAAAGGTGGGCATACTGCTTTTTTCATGAGCCATGGTTTAGTTGTAGTCATTTGCAGACGATTTTGGTTTCTCGTAAAAGGTATGTGGGGACAACAGCTGTTCCCTTAAACTCTAATCCATTTCTTTTCAGGGATCTTATTAAATCAGAGGAAGAATAGAAGAGTGAACAGTATACTTATTTGGAAGTTTTATTTCTTTCTCTTTCTTTTCCAAATTTCTTCTTATTTCCCATAAGCATCTACTCTCCTAGCCTATGAATACATTTTGTGGCTTTCTCCTAAAGACAGTGCTTCTTACCAGAGGCAACTTGGCCCACCGGGGGCATTTGGCAACATCTGGAAACTTTTAAAAAATATTTTTAAAATATATTTTTATTGATTTCAGAGTGGAAGGGAGAGGAAGAGAGAGAGAGAAACATCAGTGATGAAAAAGAAGCATTGCCTCCTGCCCGCCCCCGACTGGGGATCGAGACCAAAACCTGGGCATGTGCCTTTGACTAGAATCAAACCAGGACCCTTCAGTCTGCAGGCCGACGCTCTATCCACTGAGCCAAACCAGCAAGGGCTGGAAATATTTTTGTCACAGTGTGAGGGGGTGGGGGAATGGATGCTACTGGATAAAGACCAGGGGTGCTGCTAAATATCCTACAATGCACGGGACAGTCCCCAACACAAAGACTTATCCAGCCCAACATGTCAGTTAGTGCTGTGGGTAAGAAACCACATCCTAAAATATGAAGGAGATCTGTCAACCTGTTTCACAGAAGTTTCCATTTCTGAGCCTATCAGAGCAAGGTGAGGGACAGCAGTGACTGTGTAGCCCATGCCAGCAAGAGTGTTTTTCAGTAGCAGGGAATGGAATAGCTACATGCCGCCCCAATTCATTGGGTTTTTGTGTAACATGTATTTTTCATGCATCGGAACTACTGAGTATACATGGGCGAAAATTTCAGAGATGTGAAATAATCACAGAAATTGAGTAACAAAGCCACATGTAACTGCTCTCGGGGGTGCAAAACCTCCAGAGGCTTTCGTTTGGCCATTTCTCATCTCTCACCTTGGAGCCTGCCCCTCTGCTGCTCAAGGAACAATAATGCATTGCCACCCACTGTCTTTTCCCATTCCCCAAGACTTGGCTCCTCTTTCATCTACTAAAGAGCATAAGAGCTAGCTTTGCGGGAACCAGCCCATAGGGTCCAATAGCAAACGCAAATGGCTTCAGGGCCAGATCTTCTCTGTCTAAAATGTATTTAAACACAAACTTTTAAATATATATATATGTTAAATAAGTTGTATGTATAAGAAAAATTAGCTTAGAGGCTGCCAGTTCGTGGGCTCAGAGTCTAGGCTTTCAAGGGATATTAGCAATGTGGTAGTTTGGCATGACAAGAAAAGGTGGGTATTTGTAAATTGACTTATCCGGGCATCAAATTCTGGATTTACTGCCTTAACATGTAGCCTTGAACAAATTACTGAATTTCTGTGAACCTGGGTTGTATTTATGGTTCGCCTATTCTTCATTCATTTTGCAAAACAACCCTAAAAATGGATTGTTTTGCAAAATGAGTGAAGAATAGGTGAACCATAAATAAATGGAAAATAGTTCAACAAATGCTCCAGCTGTTGTGATAGAATGTCCCTGGGGAACCTGAGAGATCGCCGAGCCCCCAACACCCAGAGTTTACTTTTGGATGATGAGGTTGAGGGTGCAGTTATCTGGAAAAGAATAACCAGGGCATGATTTTAATAGCCAATTAGACAGCTGTCTACAGCACTGACATACAGGGGCTGGCAAAAGTAGGTCTACAGTTGTTTGTATGGAGAAAGACATGCAGGTTATGATTATTACAATCACTTTTTTAACTCAAAAGAATGTCACTTACTTTTGCCCACCCCTGTACAAAAGATGAGAAGAAGACTGTGGGAGACTTGCTTCTGCCACAGAGCTAGGCTTAGACAATTCATGGGCAGGGGTTTGAAGGGAGGGCAGGATCCCAGACTTTGCATCTGGAAGGGGTGCTTTGGGCTGACTTTCTTTCCTTTCTACCCCTGAAATTAGAAACTTAGCGCTGTGACCCACCCAGCGAGCCTCCCTTGTTCCTCCTCCCCATGCCCAGGGTCCAGAGAGCTCAGAGTGTCCCCTAAGGTTCTCCCAGCCTTCTACAGAAACCTTTGTTTTTGAGGGTTCCTTCCAGAAATGGTTCATGTGATTTCTGGCTGCAGTTTGAATAACAGAAATCTTTCCTCCACATATTTACTGGATCGTGTACTGAGCATAAGCAGTCATTCCAAATATGAGAGAGAATTGAAGGGGATATCCGCCATTGAAAGTATGCTCAGGTTTAACCAAAAAGAACCAAGTAACCTCATCCTTAGAATCTATACAGCCCATCAATTCAGACTGGATGTTTAAAAGCCACCTCTCTGAAATTCTGCTCATTTTGACCTGATTTGCAGAAGGACTAAGAAAAATGAAAACATGATATTGATTCTAAAATGCTATCCATAGCTATATTGACTCAGCTTTAAAAGGACTGCCTGGGCTTGATGCCTACTCTGTTGTCAGGCTCTCAATAAGTGCTTGATGGATGGATATAAATGCATGAATGATTTTTGATATCCAATAACAATGAGAAGTGTGCTTGAGTATCGTATATTGTATATCTCAATAGGATTATAGAATCAGTTGCTTTCAATATGGGCTCAGTTTTGATCTGTTGACATGGGTACATACGTATATTTCATAGAAAGATCCATCACGAGTATGCCACAAATGTGCTCTGAATTTCCTAAATATCTCTAAATACCTTCTATATACCTTTGCTTCAATATTTGACCAATAAGTCCTTCATTGTCCTGTGAAACAACTTAGCCCACAAATTTGTTTTTAAATAATTGAGGTAATACAAAAAAGCCATGAGTAACAAATAAGTGGGCGAACAGAGCTGCCTTCCAGTCCGTTGGATGAGAAAATTCCCAGAAATGTTAGGAACTGCCGGAAATGCCTGGCTGTTAATGCATCCAGCCATGTAAATCCTCTTGGGCTGAAAGCCAGACATTTCCCACTCTGCTCTGTGACAGCTCCACTCTGGGGAGCGAGGCTGGTTCCTCCAGACCAGCAGCTGTGTAACAGACCACGGCGTGGCCAAGATGATCCTCAGAGCACTTCCTCTCCATTGCGTGCCTGCTTTGTAGAGGAGGTGCCTCTGATAGAAGTGAGGTTGGCTTTCTCTATCCTGCCAGAATGCCCTCCACATGCCTGTCCTGCCTTAAACTATAGATTATCATCTCCTGAAGGCAGAGCCTGCGACTACATTACCTTTGCATCATTTTCCCTTTCCCACCTCCCACCGCCAAGGTGCCTATCCCAAAGGAGAGCCTCCATCAAGGACGTGGAATTGAACTGAACACCAATTATATCCAACCCCGATAATATTTGCTATGCTTTACACAACGTGGAGCAATTCCTTTGAGAAATGGCAGAAGTCAGACAAGCATTTAAAGCAGTATCTTCTCAGATCCTCCCCCAAAGCCCTATAGAACTGCTCTGTATCATCCAAAGTTGGGGACCCCTGGGGAGTTTATGGTGCTGTGGAAGGGTTAGGGCTTTCTCCTTTCAGTTTTGTCTGAGGGCAGAGTGTGAAGTGCAATGGCATCCCTGTAGTTAAAAGAACACTTTACAGCCATATGCCTGCATTACAGGATCAATCCCTGATTGTGCAGGAGGCAGCTGATCAATGATTCCCTCTCGTCATTGATGTTTTTATCTCTCTCTCCCTCTCCCTTCCTCCCTGAAATCAGTAAAAATATATGTGTGGGGGGTGTGTTTTTTTTTTAAAAAAAAGAACACTTTATATAGAACCCTGGAGCAACACACCTCCTTCATCCTTTTATTAGGAAAAAATGTTGGAACATGGAACTAAACAGCCCAGCAGCCCATTCTCGGGGTGTTTGAAATGATGCTCATCTTTTAACAAAGGCTTCCGTGCATCCCCAAAGTGGAAACAAAGCCTGTCCCTCCACCTCGCCCTGGCTCCTCTTGGGGAGCCCGCACTCTTTGAGGTGATGCCCTGCCAGGCAGGCCACACGAGTTCATCATCCCAGGGCCCATTTTAACACGAGAGGGAAAGGTGTTAGAGAGACATACATCTCCTGAATCTTTTTCTGTGCATCTGTTCCCCGCTGAATGGTGAGCACTCTGCGTGTACATGTACACGTATCTCCTAAACCCAGCTATAACTATATGCAAGCTGTCTTATTCAGACAATAGCAACATATAAAAGAAAGGAAAATAATCATTCTGACAGGAAAAGAGAAACCTGTTCTTTGTCCCAACAGACAGAATTTCTCTGTGTTTAAATAAACACCTTTAAATGACGATGAAAGGAGGCTTGATTTGGGGTGGTGAACACAGTACAATATGTAGATGATGTATTATAGAATTGTACACCTGAAACCTATATAATTTTATTAACCAGTGTCATCCCAACAAATTCAATAAATAAAAAAGTTTGAAAAATAAATACCTTTAGCTCTTTCATGGGGAAAAAAAGCATTTTCTGTTTATTCTCTGTAGTTACCACTTCCTAAGTCCTTTCCATTTAGAAAGACTATGCCTGACATAGCTTTTGCATTTTTTTTTTCTTTCCCCAATTAAGCAGAACCACTCACTGTTCCAAATGGGGCCTGTTCTATTATTAAAAGTCATTTCTTCTGGCACACTTTCTAACCTGTCTTAAAATGATAACCCTGGGGCCTTGGTAAATTAATTGAAAAACTTCTCCTAAGGTGGCTTTGGTGGTTTGTTAAGACATTTAGTTTAAGAGTAACTCTCCGTAGAATTTATCAGTGAATTACTTTATGTATTCCCAGTATTAAATTATTTCCCCACTAAGGAAATTATAATTCTTCACAGTAATGAAAAAAAATTAAACTATCCTGAAATAATACTAAGTTGAATGAAACGTGATGCGTGTGTGTGTGTGTGTGTGTGTGTGTGTGTGTGTGTGTGTGTGTTACCTACCATTTAGTCTATTCCGACTCCTGGCAACCCCAAGATGATGGCTGGTGGCCACAACACCCTGTGCTCGGCTCCTGCAAACTCCTGCCTATGGAGTCAATCCATCTCGTATTTGTTCTTTCTCTTTTCCTGATGCCTTCCGTTTTCCCCAGCATTGCTTTTCCAAGGAACCCTGCCTTCTCACGGTGTGCCTGAAGTAGGACAGCTTCAATTTTGTCATCTTTGCCTCCAGAGATATTTCAGGCTTAATTTTCTCTAGGGCTCACTTGGTCATCTTTCTGGTGGTCCAGAGTATCTGTGGAGATGTCCTTGAACACCATATTTCGAATGATTACTGGCCCTTATGCCAGGAATGTCAGGAATGCTTCTACTAGAAGGTATAAATTATAAATGTAAGACCCAGAAAAGAGAGAAACACTAAAGAGTGAGGAAAAGCAGTGATTGGAATATCAAATAAATGCCTTTAACTGAAGAACAGTGCAAACACATAGGAACCGGCGTGGGGGTAGGATTGTTCACTCATGGAGGAGAGGGTGGGAAGTGGGAGGGAGCGTGGAGAGAGCTGGAGCCCAAGTAAATAAGGCACAGGGAAGGGAAACACACAGTCTCCGTTATGTTAACAAAACTGGGCACTTTCAGAGGTGGGCACAACCTTGGAATTTTCATTTGTTCCCTCGCTGATAAACAAGAAGTCAGCACCGATAACAATCCTTGGTAACACTTCCTCTGGAATGTACAACATTCCATGTTTCTGCTTCATAGTCACCACCGGACATGCATGAGTCAGACTGAGAGGCGGGAAATGTGCCCAGGCTGCTTATGGGACCCTGGAAGGTATGGTCGGCCTGTGGGGTGTGGTCTTGCCATACTGCTTTCTCTTTTAGCTTACCTTGTACATCAGTGATTTCTTTATCTATGAGAAAAGAGGTGGAATGGATCGTCTGTAGACCATGAATTGACCTGGTAGCTAGTCTGAACGTGTTAGACCAGAATATGCTACCCACAATTCTCCCAATTGCTTAGAACATTAAGTCAAGGGAAAGATTAGATTTTCTGGGTTTTGTTTTTGTTTGTGTCTAGGCTCGACCAGGTAACGGCTATACAAACCATGTTTTAAGGATTTCTGTGAGGCCCTTGGATCCCGGGGGTTCAACTTAGTAGACCTCTAGCCCAGGGGATTGTCTCCTTACTGGCCTGGATGAAACCCTGAACTCCTGGGGTGAATTAGGTCCAATCCTTGTGAACGATGACAGGCTGGTTCTGACTGCAAACATAGGCAAATGTGGCCCACCTTCCACAGGACACAGTGAGCAGGGATTCAGTCATCATGCAGTCCTCGCCCTTGTACCAGGAACGAAGCATGCTGGTCAGACGGACTGAGAGTAACTACTGACAGGTCACATAAGTCGTAGCTTCTCTCCTACAGTTAGAAACAGCCCCACCTGTATTATGAGGAAACCAATCTGCCGTTTGAGTTCCTGTACCATTTTACTCAAGCAGGGGTTAAAGCTGACAGAGGCACATGTGTGCAGTTTGCTACACACAGAGTGTTTTCTTTCTTTCCTTCCTTTGCTTTAATGCTTTTAGCTGCTGTGCCCTCTGGTTCACCCCAGGTCCGCCGTTCCTTATTGTCTTACATCCCAAGTCATCTGGGTTGGGAGCACAGGTTATAGCCCTTCTGTACAGCATGCAGAAAAAGACAAACATGGGCTCATTGATTTTAGCCTGGTTTACTTTATGTAATGAATTGTATTTATATCTCTGGACATAGACCATATCTTGCTTTTCTGAGCGAATACAATTGTTCACGTAAGAATTGATCACTTAGTCCAGTGGTTCTCAACCTTCTGGCCCTTTAAATACAGTTCCTCATGTTGTGATGACCCCCAACCATAAAATTATTTTCGTTGCTACTTCATAACTGTAATGTTGCTACTGTTATGAATAGTGATGTAAATATCTGATATGCAGAATGGTAATAGGCGACCCCTGTGAAAGGGTCGTTAGACCGCCAAAGGGGTCGTGACCCACAGGTTGAGAACCACTGGCTTAGTCCATCCCAGTGTGCTCCCGAGGTTCCCTATATCCTTAGAAATGAATGAAGAAATGAATCAATTAGGTACAACCTTTTCAATCACCTGCTATATGCCAGGTGACCTGCAGGAAACAAGGAGGAGTGCTCACATTTATTACACACTTAATATGTGCTAGGAACTTGTGCTGAGCACTTCGAGTGCATGATCTGTTTTGTTTTGTTATTTTTATAAAAAATAAACTTAGCCCTAGCCAGTTTGGCTCAGTAGATGTAGCATTGGCCCATGAACTAAAAGATCCTGGGTTCAATTCTGATCAAGGGCATGTACCTCACTGCAAGCCCCATACCCAGCCCTGGTCAGGGTGCGTGCAGGAGGCAACCAATCAATGTGTCTCTCTCACATTGATGTTTCTCTCTCTGTGTGTCTCTCCCCCTCCTTTCCACTCTCTCTAAAAATCAATGGAACAATGCCGGGGCTGACCGGCAGACCCTGAGCGACGGATGAATGATTACTCTGACAGACATTTCTGTAAAAGAGAGACTAAGGGGCTGTTTTGCTTTAGAAGCAAATAGCCTAGATTGCCTGCTTCCTTAGGCTTGTATTGTTAACAACAGCTTGAACTAAAATTAACTATTAGATACAATCAGCAGAGTAAGTATCCTTGAGAAAGCACCTGCCTCTGTAGTGTCTTTCAAACAAGGACATTTTGAAGTCTATACATAAAGATTCTGGTAAAACACCCAGGGGGTCAGACTTGTTTAGAAAAGTCAAGGGAGGGTCCGCAGCCTTTGGTAAGGTCCCCAGCCTTTGGTAAGGTCCCCCTAGAGGCCTCTGACCTTGCAGAGAATCCTCTTATAGACTTTTCAACTGAGCCCCATGCTTCCCCACAGAAAAATACCCTTAAGTGAAGATTAACAAAAAATAAATAAGCCCTAACCGGTTTGGCTCAGTGGATAAAGTGTCGGCCTGCAGACTAAAGGGTCCCAGGTTCGATTCCGACCAAGGGCATGTGCCTTGGTTGCAGGCACGTCCCCAGTAGGGGACATGCAGGAGGCAGCTGATCGATGTTTCTAACTCTCTATCCCTCTCCCTTCCTCTCTGTAAAAAACCAATAAAACATATTTTTAAAAATAAATAAATAAATAAAAATTAAAAAAATAATTTTCAGTGTTGCCCTATGGAGAATAGATGTGACATTTTCATCCTGTTTTAAAACTAAGGGACTTGAGGCTGGGAGAGGGATTTGCTCAAGGTCACAGAGTTAATGTGAAGCAGAGCAAAGTTTCAGACCCAGACCTTTCTGACTCCGAAGTCCATGTTTTGCTCACTGTAATATGCCTAGACCTGCACTCAAGGAGTTAGTCCATTTGAAAAGAAAGAGAAACTTTGTAAAAAACTAGCATATCAAAATTTGTCCTAATTTTGAAAAGCCTGGAGGTTTTCAAACAATTCTCTCTAGGAAATCCAGGCAGAAGAGATGCTAAACCTGCAAGACCATTGGATTGCCTATTAAATAATGCAGGCCTTAGAAAGAAGGACGCTAAAGAAATCACCATAGGAATGTGACGGGTATAGTGTTATATGGTTTTAAGAATAAAGATAGATCTCCAAAACAAGCTATTTTAAGATTGAAGTCAAAGCTTGCCAGAATAGTAGATAGGATTGCAGACTGGAAACTTGAACTTTGTTTGTCTGGTCATGCTGTCATAAAATACTAGTGGCTTATTAAGGGCTTGTTACCCTGCCTTATTATGAACATTATCTCCATTTAACTTTCACAGTAAGTATAAAAGACTATTATTATCCCCAGTTTTATAGGTGAGGAAGCCAAGAAGTCAAAAAAATAAGCTTATATTTACATAGCTCATAAAGGTTAGAGCTGAGACTCAAACCCAGGTCCTACTCCAGTGTTGATGGCCTTAATGTGCCCCTCCCACATAATAATAAATGGAAACCACTGTATTTTGAAAGCATCCAAAAAGGAAGTCTGCATTAAATAGCAATTTATAATAGAAAAGACCTGGATTTTTTTCCTCTTATATCAGCCTCTTCATATTCTTTTTTTAGAATATCCATTCTTTTTAAAATCTTTGTTATTTTCCCCCATTGACCCCCTCCAATCCCACCCCACCTCACCCCAGGCCCTCACCATCCCTTTGTCTGCACCCATGGGTTATGCATAAATGCCACAAGGTCTTTGGTTGATTACATCCCACCCGCTCAATCCCCCCACCACCACCACCTTCCCTCTGAGATTCTGCACTCTGTTCCATGCTCCATAGCATATCCATTATAGAAAGAAGGTTAAATTGAGTATGTTGTTAATTTGCTTAGAAAAGTTAATCATTAGGACTGTTAACTTCTTAATTGTCCCCATATTCTAATAGATCTAAGGGTTCTCAATGGGGCTCTAGTGAAGAAACCGCCCAACAGCTGATCTACTCGGTGGACCTACCTTTCAGAGAACAATTTAAACTTTAAAAGTGCAAGAGAGATGTTTAGTCAAGTCCTGTAGCTACACCAGACTACCGTGTCATAATAGGATTCATACACAAAAAGAAGTCATGGTACCACAAGAGAATAAATAATAAGTACTACATGAATGCAGAAAAGTAGATGTTAATGGTAGTTAGTAGGATAGAGAGAGAGTTCTGCCGCAGCTCTACAGGTCAGGAAAGAGAGCACAGAGATTAATAAAGAAGGTTTTGAGTTGCACAAATCTGGGCTTGAATTCACCTACAAGGCCTTGAGCAAGTGATTTGACCTTTATAAATCTAGCTTCTTCATCTATAACATAGGAACTTTGAGATCAGATAATAAATGTAAAATATTTATCATTGTTCTTAGTGTAATGTAATTATCTGTCAGACTCCTCCATTAAACTGTGACCTCTTCAAAAACTGGATCAATGTCCTGCTCATTGTTGTGTCTCTCAGCCTGTGATATTGTCCATTAGTTCATCTTATTTCTAATGTTTCCTTCTCTGTGATGGATATCCCATGATCAGATTACTCCTGGCCTCTCTCGACCCTTGACATATTTCACTAGGAGAAGTGGTTGGTTTGCCTGATTGGTGGGTCAGGAAGGGCTTACTACATACCACTCTTCACATTCTCTTGGGGGCATGCAGTCTCTCCCACACTTCCATACCATTCATAAATTCTACCTCCCAATGCCACGTGACCAAGTGGGCAAATCTGCCTAATTCTAGGATCTAGTCATATGAAACACAATTTCACACAAATATTGAAAGGTAAAGGGACACCTATCTGGAAAGGAATATTAGAACCAGATTGCGGAAAATATCTTATTAATACCTTCATTACAAGACATTTAGGCAGATTCCTTAAAACATATGGGTATTGATCAAGAATGGAAAGATTCTACATGACTAAGCCAAAGTAATGCTTGCTTTGTTTTTGATGTTTGGACATTTTTGTTGTGTGTGTGGTTTTGGAAGGGGGGTGTTTGGGGTGGTTTTGTTTTGATTGTGTTGAGGAGGTAAGATTAAGTATCAATATTTTAAATTTTATGCAGACTTCATCTTATGTTATTTTTAAAGTTTATTTTATACGAAGGCACTAAGAAACCCATTGTTTGATGAATAGACTTGCTAAAGCAGTTTTTCCCCCAGGTGTGGTCCAGGGGTCTGCCTCAGAATTACCTTAAGGGCTTTCAAAATGCAAATTTCTATGCCTCACCTCACATCTGTCAAACCAGAATCAGGTCTTGGGGGTTAAAGCCTAGGAATATGAGTTTCACATTCTCCCCAGGTGATGTTTATGATAATTGTATTAAGGGCAACCTGCTAACAGACAGTGTAGCCAATTTAAGTGTTCATAGGAGAATATATATTGTGTATGTGTGGTTATTGGTAAACCGAGTTACTGGCCATTCTGAATACTGTTAGTCTTTTTTTCCTACAGACCAGGTCAGCCCTGCTCATTCAGTCAAGGATACCATCACAACCCCACCTGGGGCCCTGGCCAGCCAGCTTGGTTAGTTAGAGCATCGTCCCATATGCCAAAAGGTGTGGGTTTGATTCCTGGTCAGGGCACATGCCTAGGTTGTAGGTTCAATTCCCCAGTGGGGGCATGTACCGGAGGCAACTGATTGATGTTTCTCTCTCTCTCTCTCTCTCTCTCTCTCTCTCTCTCTCAAATCAATAAAAACATATCCTCAAATGAGGATTTTTAAAAAAAAAAAAAACAGCTGGGCCCTTTATATATGTGGCCATTTTGTGTCTTACTGATTAGGAACAAAAACTAGAAAAATTATAGAAAGTTTTAAAACCTTTTAAAAATTAGAGACCACACACTTTTTTAAAAAAATTTTATTGATTAAGTTATTACATATGTGTCCTTATCCCCACATTACCCCCCATCCCCCACTCATGCCCTCATCCCCCTGTTGTCTGAGTCCATTGGTTAGACCTATTAGCTTGCATATAAGTCCTTTGGTTGATCTCTCCCCTTTACCCCCACCCTCCCCTACCTTCCCTCTGAGATTTGACGGTCTGATCAATGCTTCTCTGTCTCTAGATTTGTCTTTGTTCATCAGTTTATGTTGTTCATTATAGTCCATAAATGAGTGAGATCATGTGATATTTATCTTTCTCTGACTGGCTTATTTCATTTAGCATAATGCTCTTTAGTTCCATCCACTTTTAAAAGAACAACCACAAGAAGAACCCTTGCGATTCTTCCAAAGAGTCACAGCTCCGCAGGTTTCCCTCTCGGGCTCTAAGTGACTAGGGGTCACGGACGGGAACTTCAACACAGCGCTGTTCTTGGGCCTCAGCTGCAAGCTTATGTCCACGACCCTGCCTGCCTTCTGTTTGGGAAAGTGTGGGGAGACACTCTGCTTTAGCCTGCTGTATTCCTCTTTGCAGATCATGCAACAGATGAGTGACCACCGCTACGACAAACTCACTGTGCCTGATGACATGGCTGCAAACTGTATATATCTAAACATCCCCAGCAAAGGGCACGTCTTGCTGCACCGAACCCCAGAAGAGTATCCAGAAAGTGCAAAGGTAAAAATCATCCACCCTTGCAGCTGGCTAGCTTCCCTGACAAGCTGCCTGTCGGGGATTTTTTCACGACGGAGTGACACATTGCAGGGGCTTCCTTTTCCTCTATACATATCCAATTCCTAGAAAAGCAGAAAAGATCATATAAGATAGGACACAGGGAATGTGACTTTAACTCACTCTTCTCATTCATGTTATTGGTCACTGGCGCCTGCACAGCGATTGATACGGCCATGCCTGGTATTCAGAGCTTTTCAAGTAAGTACTCCAGCCCTGATTAAATGCCCCTCCCCACTCTCAGATATTCATTAAGCAAAGGGACCTACAGCTAGATGGTCAGCTGTGTCATTGTTTTCTGACAAGTCAGAGCTGACCCTCATCAGAGGGTCATTTTTTCCTCAAGGCAGAGGCATACGAATGACCCAAGGAAGTGGGTGCCCATTGTCAGGGCTGCAGAGAGAAGGGGCTACACATCCTAGGATAATAAGCATTAAAATACAGATAGAGCAGAAAGGATAGAGCAGGAAGAGCTAGAGAACACTTGGAATCAACCACTGGTGCCTCTAAGAGTCTCTGTGTTTGTGTTCCAACATGGGAATTGTACCTAGATAAGGAATTTTTTCCTGGTCTAATGAAATCTCCCTTGTCTTTAGGGCACTCTGCAAGTCTCATCTGTACACTTCAGTGATTTCAATCTAATCCTACCAAGCAGATAAAGCAGTGCCCACCCACAGATCTTTCAAGTGCCCCTACCTCTTAGGCATTCAGCATCTTCATCTATGCCCAGCTATTTTTCCTAAGCATTACAGAAGAGTTTTAAGTAACCATTGATCTTACTTTTTTTTTTTTTACATATTAGGCTTTAAATTTTTTAGGAAATATTTAATATCACCTTTTAAATATGAAACACTGTTTAATTTCTTGGTTTATCCTCATAATCCATCTCCCTCTTAACAAAAGGGAAGGGTAGGGGAATCCATAGACAATATTTCTCTGTTTCCATGGCTGATGCTGTGGACCTGAGAAAAATACAGGACTTCTGACCCCAGACTGGGCTCAGCCAGCTCTGGATGAATAGTGGGTCTCCTACTCGAACTTTAGCAACAGGGTTGTTAAAAAGACAGGTTCCTCGACCTCCACCCTAGAACCTTCGATATCAACAAACGCTCGTATCCCAGATTCAGCTGGAGTGTCACAGCTCTGGATCCTTTATGCCTTTCAGCCACATTGATCGCCTGACACCCAGATGATCATTAACTACTTCTGGATTTAGCCTTTGTCATCACCGAGAAAGATAACATGCTTGTGGACTGAGGGCTTCCCCTGTGCCAGGCACTGTGCCAAGCATGCTACATGCACTACCTTAGAGCCCTGTGAGGGCGCTATTCTTACCCCAATCTGAAGAGAAGTAATCCGAGGCTCAGAGGGGATGTCATCTGACTGAAGTCACATTTAGGTAGTAAATTGACAGAACTGGGTTTGGAATCCAACTCTATCAGGCTGCCACCCTCTTAACCACTGTCTGGATTTTAAGGAACAAAGTGCTTCCTGAAGACGAATGGTTGATTGTTTTTAGGCATGTGTTTTCAATTGATTTTGTGTTGTTGTTGTTTTTAATGTGCTTTGTTTGATCATCAGAGAAAAATGTATGGACTGTTAATTTGAAGTTTTGACACATGCTTTCTATGAGTATCAAAAGATTCTGTAAAATTCACACCTGTAATTTAAAAGCAGTTTGATCTGAAATGCTTCACATAAATGATATTTTTCTCCAGTTTTTCCCAGTGGTATTGGTGAGGAAAGAAACATTAAAGTAAGGTTATAAGGGTTTTAAAGTGTGGAGAGAGAGTAATACTCAGACTGAAAACACGGCCACTGCCTTTCATATATCACTGAATCTAGCAATGACAATATCTCTAGTATCAACCACATTCTGACACATCTCTGGGTTTGAGGTTAAAGCACAGGGCTAGTGGTTAACCAAAGCTCCTAGCTCTATGGGTATGGCTGTGGGCACCCATGTGGTCTAGAGTGCATGCACATCTTGGGTGAAAAGCCTAAATTCACAACCAAATTAATTTTCTGCACCAGGTGTGGGGCAGGTGACAAGACAGAAGCAGAAACATAATCCTTCTTCTCTCCCTGTGCTTAATTCGTGCTGTAGGTTTATGAGAAGCTGAAGGACTACATGCTGATCCCCGTGAGCCAATCTGAACTGGAAAAGGTGGATGGGCTGCTCACCTGCTGCTCAGTTTTAATTAACAAGAAGGTAGACTCCTGAGTGGCAGTCCCGCCCTGCAGCTGGCTATCCTGCACTCACAAGGCCAACAACTGTCCCCACTCCTGTCGTTTTCATTGACAATCTACTGTGCCACTGTGCTACCAACTCTGGTTCACAGAAGTTCAATTTTAATTGTTTCGTTGTTTCATTCTGTTCCTTCTCCTCTGTCCCTCATGGTGGTACCTACACTGGATTTGCTAAAGAGTTAAGCACCCTAGAAATTATAGAGCAAATGAATTGTCAAAGTGATTAATGACTGTAAGGAAACACTCAGCATTTGTATTATCAGTGTGAAAATCATTTAGTTGCCAATATATGCTGAAGAATGTCTTCTTAGTGTGATAAGCTGGGATTTATCATTAATCATCTTTGGTTCCCTGGTCCATGGATTCTCCTTCTTTCCCTCCTTTTCTTCTAACAAACTCGTCTAGACTTTTTTCCATTACTTTCTTTTGCTTTTCTCACTTCTATCACATTCACCTTAACCTTGGGTAAAATCAGGAGTCTTGCCTTCTGGGTACCTTCCTGCAAGTTCACCCTGTCTGTCGTTGGTCTCCTCTGCCTCATGGCTGCATCTTCCACTCTCCCGCAGAAGGGCAAATGGATCCCTCAGCAGAACTGTGATCACAGCTGTTTGGAGGCACATCCTGACGGGGCTTCCCCGGAGATCTAAATTCCAGAGAAGTAGGGCACCACACCTATGAAGGTAAATTCAGCACCAGATGGTTGCTAGGAAATCATAGATCAAGAATCTTGGAAATACCCCATGGGTATAACATCTTAGAAAGTCTTTAAGTCACATTCCATGAATTTTTGCTTCGTTACTGGCCATATATAGACCCTGAGGAATAGTCTTATTTTCTCTTCAGTTTATTCCACCCCACCACTTCCCTCTATTGTGACTCATCCTATTACTATCCTTCTACCACCGGCAATGATCCTGGCCTATCAACGTTATTTCTTTCCAAACAGACATCCCATCTAACACTGATTCTTGATGTCTTGTGTGAGCTGGATGATGCATGTTCAGGAAGTGATAGGCTGGGTACTTGAGACCAGCTGCTGACAATGGGCAATTCTTTGAAATACCCATGAACATTTACTGTGGAATTCAATTAAAACTGCTTTCCTCTCTCGCCTTTAATTACACAACCTGGAACTGACAGGGAGCTCTTACCTAAAACAATGCCACAGTGAAGGGAGCGATCATTGTCGTTGACTTAAGCCTGGAAGAATCAGCCTGTTGGCAGGCCAGGAAAATGGTACTTTCCAAGGAAGGGTGGCTGATCCAGGCATGTTACTGATTTTTCTAGTCATCTCCACCTTTCCCATATTGCCTGTGGCTTGTTGTTTAAGAGTAAGAATCAGGGAGATTGAGAAATGCAACTTCAAGTCTTGCTCTGCTCACCTATGTGTGTGTAATCAGACATTCCATATGTTTAATGATCAAAAGAGAATTACCTTCATTTCTTTCATCTCCCCCTTAGCAAATGGGGAGGAAACCAAAACATCCTTAACCATTCTCAGTCTTTTTCATTTATTTGATGACTTTTTGCCAGAATTGGAAGAAATTCCTTCTCCTCACTGCTTAACTTTAAAATTCATTTCGCATACAAATATCTAGTTATATATATCCTATGATTAAACCATACCTTGGTCAATGTCACATTTCCAACTGTCTTATCATGAGGGAACAATATGTTTTTACCAGAGAGAGAATGAATGTTACCCACATGCCCAAGTTAATCAAGAAAAATTTTCCTCAGCAGTTATGGTTGCCCTTTATGCTGGCACAAGCAGAAATCCCCTCGGGGAAAAGTCAACATCTCAAAAACAACCATGGAAAAACTAACCCAATCAGCTGGTATAGGCTTACTATTAAAGCAAACTGGCACATAATCTTCAATGTCTATGTGCATCATCCCAAATTAAAGAGCTGTTCTCTATTATGTCTAGTCACTTGCAAGGGAATAGATTTCCCTTTTGATTAATTTGTCCGACTAAGACTGTTTTCACTTCTCCTTTCCTTTACTACTTTCCCTCTTTCCTTCACTTTGTCTCAAGAAACACGATAGAATCTGTGTGCCTCTTCAGAATCTTATTCTGCACAGCTGTGTCACAGAGAAGGCTGGCTTCTTTAGACTACCTATGATAGGATGTGAAAATCTGAAATATCTGCAGCATAAGAGTGTTACTTTTTTTTAATGTTCTCATCAGCATAATGTTACCTTTGAAGGAGAATGATAACCTCTTGTCTATTGTGATTTATAAGGATAGATAAACTAACAGGAACTGATTTTTGACATTATAAAGACATTAGTGATTGTATTTAAGTAAGTAAAAGTTGAGTTATTTGGTCAGTCAGTAAGATTCAGTTTATAAGGACAATATAGAGAAAGTACATTATTTAGCATTATTAAACTAAGATGGATTATTATAGAAATCAACAGGCAGATCTCATTAGTGTATATTGATTGCTCTTTTAAGCTACTGTGAACAGATAGATTGCTACAGCCATGTCTTCATCTCTAAGGGGAGAAAATAGTCTGTAGATGAATACTGTGATGTATGTAGAGCTGCATGTTAGTCGTGGTGATTATTTACTCTTTAACATTCTACAGAACTCAGAAACGATTTCCACATGGTGTTGGGTTTATGCATTTCATTTTACTGACCACCTTGTTCCAGCCAATGTATGGTTATCCACTCTGTGTGCCAAAACCAGTAATGCCTTCATGGCCCTTTTATCCAGAGAAGTTCTGCACTGATTTTAGTCTCTTGCTGTCCTGATCCTACAAGTATACCAGTTACAATGGAATAAAGTGTCAGTTGTACTGTGATCAGCAAGTATGTCTGCCTCTCTTTTTTTTTTAACAGAAAACTGCTATGGTGAATTAAGTCGTCATTTCTTTGCTATCAGGGATGGGAAGTCCTTTTTTTTTTCCTCTTATAAGCTGCAGAATTAGAAATACTATGCCAGTCAATCAACTGCCATCAGTAGCTCCAATTACAATGCTATTTGAAGAGATACTTTATATTTTCAGACACTTAAAAAGTGTGCATGTTCCCCAGGCCAGGTCAGGAGAGCTTGACTTCACACATGCTCCTCCTTAGAGAAGCTTTCCATGGTCAGTACGTTACATGGCTCAGATACATAGGCAGGTAAACAATTTGTTTCTTCTCTCATACAGGAGTTTATTTGTTTTTTGTTTGATTGATTGATTTACAGTAAGCATCTTTTAGGAAATGTGAATATTTTTAAATTTTATTTTTAATTACAGTTGCCATTCAACATTATTTTGCATTAGTTTCAGGTGTAAAGCGTAGTAGTTAAACAATCATATACTTGGAGAAACTAAGATGGCAGCATAGATAAACACCGGGAAATTGCTGCCTCCCACAACAATTGAATAATACTTCAAAAACACAAAACGGACATCATCCAGAACCACAGGAAGGCTGGCTGAGTGTAAATCCTACAACTAGAAGGAAAGAAAAGCACACTGAGAGCCAGAGGAGCTGCAGAAGCAAAGCGCAGAGGGTCTGGCACCTGAGGACGCGGCTGTCTTTTTTAATCCGGAGGGAGG
>NW_006300036.1:4873404-4879614 GCF_000327345.1 Myotis davidii | reverse complement strand
AAAAAAAGAAGGGCCCAGCCAGCATGGCTCAGTGGTTGAGCATCGACCTATGAACCAGGAGGTCATTGTTTGATTCCCAGTCAGGGCACAAGGCTGGGCTGCAGGCTTGATCCCCACTGGGGAGCGTGTAGGAGGCAGCCAATCAATGATTCTCTCTCATCATATGTTTCTATCTCTATCTCATATGTAATATCTTAATCAATAAAAAATGTATTTAAAAAAAAAACAATACTTTACAAAGTGTTTCCCCCGATATTTCCAGTACCCACCTGGTAGCATACATAGTCATTACAATATGATTGACTATATTTTCTATGCTGTACTCTACAGTCTGGTGGCTATTTTGCAACTATCAATTTGTACTTCTCTATCCCTTCACCTTTTTCACCCAGTTTCCGTAACCCACTCCCCTCTGGCAACCATCAGTCTGTTCTCTATATCTATGAATCTGTTTCTATCTTGCCTGTTCAGTTTTTTGTCCTTTAGATTCCACATATAAGTGAAATCATATGGTATGACAAAGGAGGCAAAAACATACAATGGGGTAAAGACCATCTATTCAATAAATGGTGTGGGGAAAGTTGGACAGATACATGCAAAAAACAAAACTAGACCACCTTCTTACATCATACCCAAGAATAAACTAAAAATGGATTAAATACTTAAATGTTAGACTCAAAATCATAAAACTCCTAGAAGAAAACATAGGCAGTAAAATGTCTGACATTTCTCTCAGCAATATTTTTCCTTATATAGCCCCTCAAGCAAGAGAAACAAAAGAAAAAATAAACAAATGGGATACATCAAAAGGGAATGTGAAGATTTTTTAATGAGGCTCTTTCATTTTCGATGTTTTTCTAGCTGAAAGTAGCTTTGTTTTCTTTTTCTGATTGTAGAAATGACTGCTCACTGTAAAAATAAAATTCAAACAATACAAAAGAAATTATAAAAACAAAAGTAAAGAAAAAATTACTCAACATTTCATCACCTAGAGGTAGCTACTATGACATTTTAGAGAATATCCACACATCTATGAATAAATGTAGATATAAATATGAAATAATTTTACATAATTATGCTATTTTGTAGCTTCTTCCTTCGCTTACCAATATGTTATGGGCACCTTTCCATGTCAATAAACACAGACCTCCATCAGTTTTAACAGCCCTGAATATTCCATGATACAGTTGGTGAAGTTCTTTCTAATTTGTATGGAGTGTAATATCACAGATGTTTGGTGTGCCCATGTTGCTAGTAGCGGGGAGCAGGGGGGCGGTCTTTAAGTTGCCAAAAAATGTGTTGCTTATAAAGTTTCACACATACCCAGAGTTAGTCCAATCTGGTGTCTTATTGTAACTGAATGGTGTGTGCAAATGCTCACCAGAAGCACAGACCAGTACTAAATTCCTCGGAGAGGTCATTGATTTCATCTCACCTTCTCAGCTAAGGTTGCAATGATTAGTTCTCCTGTACTTAGGTTGTCATTGATATGGGTGATGAAGCTCAATAATGCCAATGGCCATCCCTGCAAACTTGCCCTGGGCCCCAGTAGGAAATGCAGCCCTCCACCTAAGTGCCAGAGCGCTTCTCGAAGAGATGGGAGACGCTTTTTACAGGGAGAGTTGGCAGGGTTCCCTGACTGATCTTCTCTCGACCTCCCAGAAGAATGGAGGAAGATAAGCAGGAGAAAAATTCCCTTTCGTGATGAGCTGCAGACTCTGGAAATGGGAATTTTCTTGAATGGAGAATGCTGGCCGGCAATACTTTCAGACAAGTTAACGCAAGCCTAACGTGCTCACACTGTGCCAGGCTCCGGGTACAACTCCTGCCTTTCAAGAGCTGACAGTCGGGGAGGGGCAGGGAAGGAAGACGACACGTGTGCACAAATGATTACGACACGGCTGAAGGTCAGGTAAGAACTGAAAGGAACGGTGGCATGGTGGTTCCCATTTCAGCAGGCAGAGATGGGAGTGCAGGCATTGGAGGCTGAGGGAGCAGCATGAGCAAAGGCATGGAGGTGGGTGTGCACTTCAGAAGCACCTACTGTGTGCCAGTTAAGTCTGTTAGGCCCTGGGGATACAATGGTGACAGTCCCTGCTGTCCTGGAATTTTCATCCAAATAGGAAGACAAATGAAACAAATTACTGCAGATGTGATGAACCTTATGAAAGGAGAATGGGGTGCTTGGAGCAGATGGTAGGAGTGAGCAAGTGGATTTGTTTGGCTGAAACGTGGGAAAATAGAAGAGCATAGCGAGGTCACATGAGTGGGAATGTTCAGGGTGCGCCTGCTGAGGTAGACTGAACTTGGCAGTCTGTGAGGATCCCTGAGGACTTGGGTCAGGAAGGGATATTGCCTGGAGCTTGGCATGGAGCATGGCACTGGAGGAATGGGAAGTGAGACTGGGGCTTCTCTTAAGATTAATTTCTCCAAGTCTAATGTGTCATTTAAACATCTCTTCTCACCACCCAAATGGAACCTGAAAGCTGGGTGATTAACTCTCTCTCTATTCTCTCTCCTGAAAAAACAGTTTTAATAACACCTTCCCCTGCTCCCACGGGACATTGTCAACGCAAATGAGATAAAAGGACAGAAAGGTTCTGTGGAAGAAAGGGAAAATGTAAACAATCATTATCATCATCATTATCCTCATTAACTCCTATCACATCGAGTCTGGATCCCATCAAAGTGTCATCTGCCCTGTGAAACACCCATCACCTACTCCAGAAATAACTCGAGGTGTTCATCATCGATGCCTCCAAGCTGGAGGGATTTCTGGGTAGCCGACAGGGCTGCTGCAAGGACACACTTCCATCCATACACTGTTGGCAAATTGGAATGTTTCCCACCACCCTCCCCCTCCAAACACTCATTTCTAAATCAGGGGAAGCTCGGCCACTTTTAGCACGAGATACCTGGGGTTATCAGGCTTTTAGGGGAACGTGCAAGCGCCAAATATGTTGCTGTCACCATAAATAAATAAAAGATTCAAACTAGTCTGCCAGCGAACCACTTGGTAAAAATATAGCCTCGGCTGGCTGGTGACCTGCTGGGTCCCTAGGTCTTGGGAAGGCCCCTCTATCTATAAACAGAAGGTTTAGTCATTTGGCTAAGAATACAAAGAGCAAGCTTGGGTGAATTGACACAGACCTTAGAAGGCAGTTTGCTTTTTCCTATGCTTAAACTTTTTTTAAAATAATATTCTAAGCCCCTGCTCAGGGACAAGGAAACATTGATTAGCTCAGATTTGGGGACAGAACTCAGAGGAAAATTGCTCAAAATTAAAGTAGGATACCATGCGCTATGTGTTGAAATTGCCCACTATTCCATAAAGATACAAACTGCGTATCTCACCCTGATACCAGGAAAGTTCAGGAACCAAACACAATCTGATTCCACGTCACATTTGAGCTCTGTGGAAATGTTAGCTGGAAGAAGCGTGCGGAGCAAACAGATTCGTGCATCCAACACAGGCTTGAAACTCTAGGGTGTGCTATGAACAAAGTCATCTCTTGCTTACCTGGGACTCAGATGAGCATATGAGGTCCCAGAGAGTTAGCACTAGGACAGCATGATGGGCTTGCTTGTCTGATAATCATTGGAGGAGATGGAAGAAATATTGATACCGTGACAAGGAATCTGTCAGATAGGAAATAGAATTCGCCTCCACTTGAATCAAATAAAGAGATTTCCATGAAGGTCGATTTCAAAGGTACGGGTATTAAGGGTACAAACTAAGAGATGGTGAGACACCCAGAAATCAGCTGTCAGCAGCATTCCTAGGCCCAACAGGACAAGGACAGGAAATTGTGCTACTCGATTTGGGACAGGGTAGGGGCCACAGCTCCAGCCAAAGATTAGGCTCCAGAGCCAGGAAGCAGTGTCCCAGCCTCTCTTACTCTCTGATCTGCTGGAACTCCCCACAGACTGACCACACCTGCACACTGGCTAGTGACCGGGCCTCGGTGAGGCCCCCTGCTCACTCAGCCTCCAGGGTCCAAGGCCAGAGACAGGATCTAGAATGAGCAGAGGCTCGTGCAGCTGGCATGGCTCAGTGGTTGAGTATCGTCCTATGAACCAGGAAGTCACGACTTGATTCCCGGTTGTGGGCTTGATCCCCAGTGTGGAACGTGCAGGAGGCAGCCGATCCATGATACTCTCTCATCATTGGTGTTTCTATCTCTCCCTTCCTCTCTGAAATCAATAAAAATATTTTTTTAAAAAAAATAAAATGGGCAGAGGCTCATCAGCACAATGCCGCCACGAAAACAAGCTCATCAGAGAGTGGCCACCATCACCTCTGTCTTCAAGGTCAGCATTTACTTTCTATTTCTTGGCCAATTCCTCAGGCACATGCCAGTTCTGTGGGCTGCTTCTCCCTCTCTCAGTGTCAGGAAAGGATTGGAGCAGACTCAGCAATAAGACATGAGCCCGGGGGTGAAAGAACATCACATTCCAGACCCATGAGTCCTGCCTGGGCCTCCTTAGTAAGCACTGTGTTAATTCTGAAGTTAGAGCGGTCTCCTGGGCACCTGGTGTTCAGAAACAGTTGGCTCTTTGCAGCATGCCCATGACCCGCTGGTGACATAAGATGGTTTAGGGTTCCAAAGAACCTATTTTCTCTGTTTCCCCTCTTGTTTGTTTATTCAGCAGCCCTTGCTAGGCGCATGCTGTCTGGGTTTTTACATAGTTTTGTTGCTCATGGGGGTCATGTTTAATCTAAACTAATAGTAGTAGGTCCTCATTTCTGGGGGTGTTCAAGTAGAGACTGAAGGGCCACATGGAAGAATGATTGTAGAAAGATTGCTTTATCCAGTAAAACCTGGCATAGGTAACAGCTAACGTCCTTGACCTCCTGAAATTCTATGTTTAGGCATTTGTACTGTTTTGATCCTGGCTGACTTTCCTTTCTCCAATGCTACCTCCAGTATCCCAAATATATGAACATTGTTCTCATCTATTATATAATAGTAATAAGGGTTCCATGCCCAGCATGACAGCTTAAGAAGAGCTGTGAACTGGCTTCCCAACAAAACTGCTGAAGATTACTTTAGAAATAAAAACATTTAAAGTATCTGGAAATTGGCCATAAGAATTGAAATTTTTTTTATTCTTCAAAGGGAATTATCCAAAAAGTTAATAGATAACCAACCAAATAGGAGAAAGTACTAGCAAGTGATACACTTGCTATTATATCTTGAATATATAAAGAACACTTACAACTCAGAAAGTCCCCCAATTCAGCCACCCGCCTGCTGGGACAGGTTTGCAGCTTTGCTCCTGCTGCAATCCACGGGATCCACGGTCAAAGTTGAAAAAATGGTTGACCTTGCCCAGCTAATGGAAAAATGAAGTATTCATGGCATTTGCCTCCTGTACAACAATTGTTCTTTCAAAAAATGGTGTTTAGGAGAACTGCAACTGCGTTCTATAGAATGACAAGAAAGGTTTTTGCCAACCCGGGAGACTATGCAAGCTTCAGCCAAGGAGAAAATGCCCAGAAATACCTTCGGGTTGATGATAGAGTAGAACACGTAAGAAGGGGCCCACCTGAATAACCTTGAAAATATTGTGCCATTTCTTGGTGTTGGCATTCTGTATTTCTTAAGTGGTCTGGATCGCTCTACGGCTATCCCGCACTCAGACTCTTTGTTGGAGCACGGATCTACCACACAATTTCATACTCGTTACCCTTCCCCCAGCCAAATCGTGCTTTGGCTTTTTTTGTTGGATATGGAGTTACTTTTTCAATGGCTTACAGATCGCTGAAGACGAGATTGTACCTGTAAGGAGAATCATACAACTCATCGCCCTATTATTTTCTAAGAATTCTGTACTTCCAACTTATAATGAATACTTGTTAAGATTTTGAGTGGAAGGGAGCAGAGAAATTAAGATGGGAGAAACCTAGTCTGAATTTTAATATCACCAACGCCCTTTACTCCTGTGTTATATGTGTGCTAGGAATTTAACGTAATTCTTAAATCTATAGTCTTATTCTAAACGTCTTATTCTAAAAGTTATAAATTTTGATTATAATTTGTAACATTTGTTCACCATTTCATATTTTAAATCTATAAAAGGAATGAGTGCACGTATGAGAAACCTATTTCAATATTGCTGAAATGGGTGCATGAAATAAAGAATTTAAAGAAAAAAAAGAACGCTTACAACTCACTCAATAATAAAAAAGACAAATACAATTTTTAT
>NW_006300036.1:4860553-4872696 GCF_000327345.1 Myotis davidii | reverse complement strand
ACCAAGTTATTCTATAAATCCCATTCTTTCTTCAAGGTTGACAATACTATCATAGCTATAGATGTCTCTATGGTTTGTAAAACACTTTCATATCTATGATCACATTCAATCAGTTTGGAAACTCTGTGGAGTCAGAGTAGGTAGTATTATCCCCATTTCACAGTTGAAGAAACAGAGGGCCAGAGAGGTTAAGTAATTTTCCTAACGACACACAACTACTCATTGTTGGAGCTGGCCCACCAACCAACTCAGGTTTCTGGCTTAATAACCCAATATACTCCCACAGTACAATACACTCCCGCTGTATAGTAGGACCCTAAGAAACTAGGGTCCTCCTATGTGGTCATAGAATCAAATGAACAGAAGATCTCAATATAAGAGAGCATCACCTATTTTGAATGCTGCCCAGGGATCCATTTAACAGCAGTTCTCAACCTGTGGGTTGCGAGCCCTTTGGCTATCGAACGACCCTTTCACAGGGGTCGCCTAAGACCATCCTCATATCAGATATTTACATTACAATTCATAACAGTAGCAACATTACAGTTATGAAGTAGCAATGAAAATAATTTTATGGTTAGGTCACAACATGAGGAACTGTATTTTAAAGAGCCAGAAGGTTGAGAACCACTGACCTACAGAGTTTAATACATTCTATTTTAATATCAGGGATATATAACCTTAATATAAGTTAATGGATCTGTCTGAAATTGTGATGAACAAATAAGATGGGGTTGGAGAGGAGCAACAGCTTTTGAGAGCACTGGGTGTGTTGGGTACACCCAGTTTAGCAGAAATTTAAAGGCACATGAACAACTCCCATTGTATTCTAAGGACCCTATAATTGACATAGCATTGACATGTAAATGTTTATTTTAAGAATAAATATAACTGTATTTCACTGATTCTTTCAATAAACATTTATGAGCATTTACTATGTACCAGCTATGAAAAAACTCCATTGCTGCTCTCACGGAGTTTAACAATGAGAGAGAGAATCACTAAGTACTATAGGAAAATAATGTACAAAAAATATAGTGGAATAGAAAGAAAAACATGTCTACATCTGCCTAAAGGCTGTAGGAAAGGCTTAAAAAAGAAACAGTGCTAGCCCTAGCTGGTTTGGCTCAGTTTTATATGGGCAAAGGATCTGAAGATCTTTTCCACATATGCAAAGAAGATATTCAAATGGTAGGTAAACACATGAAAAGCTGTTTGATCTCATTAGTCATCAAATCAGGGATGTGAAAATCAAAATCACAGTGAGATATTTCACACCCATTAGAATGACTAGAATGAAAAAGTCAGATAATAACAAGCAGTGACAAGGATGTGAGAAGTCATAACCCTCCCACACTGCTGAAGGACATGGAAACGCAGCCACTTTGCAAAACAGTCCTGGAGGTCCTCAAACACTTAAACACTGAGTTGCCATATGACCTGGCAATTCCGCTCCGAGGTTGCTACACAGGAGAAAAGAAAACATGTGTCAGCACACAAAAAAACTTGTACATTAATGTTTATAGAAGCATTATTCAAAGTAAACAAAAGGTGGAAGCAGCTCAAATGTATGCCAACTGATGAATATGCTATCTCCATAGAATGGACTATTATTCAGCCATAAAAAGGAATAGAATACTTACATATGCTACAATATAATAGAACCTCGAAAACATTATGCTAAGTGAAAGACCATATGTTATATTAATCTAATTATGTTAATTGCTCAGAATAGGCAAATCTGTAGAGACAGAAAGTGGATTCATGGCTGTTTAGGGCCAAAAGTAGGGGGACAAGGGGACAGGAAGAATAGAGGGAGTGGTAGCTAATGGATAAGCGGTTTCTTTTTGATGTGATAAAAATATTTTAAATCAATTGTGGTGATGGTTGCATATATCTGGGCATTTGCTTAAAAGCATTGAATTTTACACTTTAAATGGTGGGTTGTTTGGCATATGAATTATATCTCAATCAAGCTGTTTTTCTTAATGACAGTAATAATACTCTTTGTCCTCTTCGTATCTCAGAGACTGGTTGGGAACATCAAATGAGAGAGTTTATGGAAAAGTACTTGGTACCCTATGCAGTGCTATACAAACGCAGCCTATTATGTTCTTGAATGGGATTAATCAGCTTTTCACCAGCACCTGTCAGTACAAAACTCATAAGCTGCCACTCTTACAGCTACCTTAGGCCCAATTAGATTTCCTTTTCTTTAGTGGCTAAAACACATTGACAGAGCCCAACCCTTGAAATAGTGCTGCATAATAATTGCTGACAAATGCGTCTTGCCATCTTTTTTTAAAAAGGAAATAATGTTTCTTTTATATGTTTTCTAAAACTCAACTCATGTGCACACAATTACCACACATACCAAGTTCCTCGTTATGTCAACCGTGGAGTCCACATGGCCTGTATGATAATTTGCTAACTGGTCATTGTTCCTTTCCTCTCGAGTTCCCAAATCCCGCATTACATTTCGGCCTTCGCTCTGCTCTTCCAGCTGGGGTGAACCGCAGCCTGAATAAGCAAACAGGCATGAGAATGAAATGTGCCCAAAAGGACAGGGTTCGGAGTAATACTGAGAGAAGCTGGTCCGCAGCCAGGCAAGCCTATGAGTGCAGAAGCCATGCAGAGATGTGCTCGGGTGCAGTGAACAAAAGGAAGGAAAAGTAGCCTTTTTGGTGGCATGTTCTTTGCTTGGCCTGACCTGTCCAATCCTTCTTTCTAAATACTCTTCCGTTTTCGTCCAATTGTACAGCTTTGAACCCCAGCCTCCCTCACTCCTCCATTTGGTTGTCAAACAGCTGGTCCCTTGTTGGTCTCTTTATTAATTTGGTAAATAGAATTTAATAATAGTTATTTTAGCGTTATGCACCTAGCCTCCTCCCTGTAACCCTCACAAGTGCCCTATGAAGCAGATGGCAGAGCTGAAGCCCCGAGAGGCCCAGTCACTGGACGAAGCCACACCGCTAGCGGGCGAGCCGCTGGGACTCAACCCCGCTTTAGTTTGGGCAGCGTGGCCAGCGCTCTTCAACGTGATTCTAGGCTGCCCATTGAAGCGGGTACCTTAGTAAAATTTCAAAATGATTATATGTCAGTGTACAGTGTTCCTACCTCTGCTTTTCCGTATTAATTAAGATCTGGGAGGATGTGTTACCCCTCTTTCCTAGAGGCACCCTTTGGTTGCGCCCCCAAAACAAAGAACATCTAAACGCCCTTGTTAGCTGACTGTAGTTTTACAGAAAAATTGTGGAGTAACAGCGCCCTCAGGTGGTCATCTGCGTTTTCTCATGAGGCCTCGGCGCGGAGATGCGGGGGCACAAGAACGCTGTGGCTGCTGACGTGGTGGCCTTTATGCTACATGAGCACCCGAGGGAAACCTAGCCTCCCCAGGACCCGGCTGTGGACCTGGCCTGGGCAGTTTCTGGGGCCTGGCCTCTCCGTCCTTGGCTGAAACCAGAAATGGAGTCTAAGTCCCTGCAAGGGCATGTAAGACCCATACACGCTGGAATCTGGACAATCTAAAGGTTTCATGGCCAGGGAACTAACCCCCTGCCCCCCACTCCTGGTCCCATGTGTGCATCTTCTTCCACGGGCATCAGCTTCTTCCCTAAGGATGTGTTCCCTCGCTGAAAAAAAGAAATCACCAGCCCTGGTGTCGGGGTGGCAACACTAATTCTTATTAATTATTCACTTCTTTGTGTGAAATATGCCCATCTGGTCCTAACCTGTAACCTGTGTCTTAAGGGAAAGACAAGAATCTAAGAATAATGAGAGCTGGAAGTAGGTGGGGAAGGCAAGAAACAGAGAAAGGGGGAGGAATAGAGGAGAGAAGAAGGAGAGGAAGGGAGGCCGCAGAGGCAGTCCCCAGTGCCCGAGGCTTCTAACGCATGAAGAACCTGCAGGGCACTTTTGTTCAACGCACCAAACATTTCAAGGGCTCCCTCCTGTTATTGCTAGGTGTATAATCTTGGTTCACCAGAGAAACAGAATTAATTAGATAGATAGATAGGTAGAGAGAGAGAGAAAGAGAGAGAGAGAGAGAGAGAGAGAATACAAGGAGTTGGCTCACACAATTATGGAGGCTGATAAGTCCAAGATATGCAGTCGGCAAGCTGGAGACCCAGGAGAGCCAGCCGACGGTGTAAGTTCCAGCCTGAATCCAAGTCTGAAGGCAGGAAAAGACGATGTCTCGGCTCAAAGACATTGAGCAGAGAGAGAGAGAATTCTTCCTTCCTCAGAGGCAATATTCACCCAAATATCCGGGCGCTCTATGCCCCATTCAACGTGACATAAAACTAACCATTGCATTTGGCAACAGCACCTGCCAGCACACTGCTTGTTGTTGGTTATGCCCAGGTTGTTCTCACCCTAGCGGCTGAGGGCAGAAACCCCTTTCCTGGCATCGCAGCGCTGGACAAAGCCACACTGCTGGTGGGCGAGCCGCTGGGGCTCAAACCCACTTTAGTTTGGGCAGCATGGCCAGTGCTCTTCAACATGAGAAGCACGTACCCTATTAAAATTTCAAAATGATTATATGTAGGTGTATAGTTTTCCTACCTCTGCTCTTCCATATTAATGAAGATCTGGGTGTATGTGTTACCCCTCTTTCCCATCTAACACAGCAAGTGCTCAAGGACATTCAAAAAGTGCAAAAGCAGAAAAATGAACAAACTCAGATTTGGGCCTAATATAAATAATATGCAGTACTTGTCTCATTACACACCCACATCCTCTGCAGAGAACAATGACCTCTGAGTTAGGATCTGTGCAGGTCCTCCCATTCCCAGTGCGTAGGTGGTGTTTATTGACACATAGTAGGTGCTCAATAAATACTGGTGGTCTATAAGTAAATGGATGAATCAATGAGTGAGAGACTGGAGCCAGCCATCTATCTCCCCGAGGGCAGGGCTGGCTTTGCTTTTCACTTAGAGCTCATTAAAATCCATTCTTTGCTCTGATCAGAATCTGACACAGGCTTTTACAAATGTGCGTTTCTGATATTCTCTTCAGATCTGAGAAGCCTTTGTCTGTAAAATCCCAGCCTTGCCCGCTGTCACCACAGTTTCCAGAAACTGTCAGACACTACAGAACCCCTCTGGGCAAAAGCTGTGTCATTAGTGCTGTCCAGAAGAGCAGGACGGCACCGTGGGCCCTTCCACTGGAGACTGAAAATTCTGATTAAATGGAGACTGTCGCAGCCAGTCAGTTTGCTGGGCTGACAGGAAGTTTGACCTAATGCTGTGACACAGGTTTCCAGAAGAATTTGGAGAATGGTGAAGAGATCCAGTCCACGCTCATTGTGTGAGCTAGGAGTCTCTGTTCTTCAGGAAATGCACCAAAGAGAGATCCACCTTTAGGGTTTCTGTGTCTCTGCTTTACTTTGTAAGAAACAGCGATGTAGCCCCAGAGAGAGTCCCAGGCATATGCACAGGGAGCTCATCAACCCCTAACTCCTCAGGCAGGAGCCAGGCTTGGGGGAAACCAAACCTCCAGCTAGTTATGTCTCTGCCAACTCTCAGAGGTGGCATGGGGTAGTAGTGAAGACATGGGCTCTCGAGGCAGGGCTGCTCTCAAAGCCTGGCTCCACCCCTTACTAGCTTGGGACATTACAGTGGTGGCACCAAAAGGCAACTTGGAGGGGCTTTGGTCACCCATGATCTCCATCAGACCTCAAGCTATTCCAAATGATGATAGTAGTCACCACTGTAATGAACAATTGAAATAGTCTTGATCTTATGTCAAGTATGAACATAATCAGGTTAGAAAAGTTTGGTATTCTTGTTATATACAAGCTAAGTTAACATGGTGTACTTTTTTTTGCAAACACAGATTTAAGACAAGTCCCCTAGCAATCCCAAACACCCAAAGCCACATCACCACCCTACAGCCCTCCTCTATATAAATCCTGGAAGCAACCCTGGCAAAGCACGTGCTTCCTGTAAGCCAGTGTCCTCCCCTGTTAAGACAATAAAAGTGTATATATTAACTACTGTGTGCTTTCCAGGCACTGAGCTAGATGTCCTTATCTAAATTAGGTCATTTAATCCTTATGACAACAGTATAAAATTGGTTCTCTCCATGCCTCAGCTTTTCAAGCAATGAGATAGACAATAATGCCTACCTCTTGGGGTTGGAGTGGAGGTTGAAAGAGATGTTGCATGTAGAGGGCCTGGCACAGGTGGTGTACAATCAGTGATAGTTATAATGATGTTAGTGATGCTGGAGGGGCTGAAGATGGGGCGGTGGGGGAGGAAAGGGAAAATACAACCATGGCAGTATCTAGCTTATATGTGGACCCTCTCTCAAGTATCCATTCTTAGCTGCTTTCTCTCCTAACTGTAAGCCCTGAAATGGCCCAGCAATATCTCCACACGTGTTTTATCCCTGTCAGCCCTCTAAGCTGGCGTTCAGAAGGGGTCTATAACATCTATAAAATAGGTGGATCTGACCTTGGATGGCCCAACCTTGGCTGTCAACATCTTGTTTCTCTCTTGGTGACACCCTCTTCCATGAGAAGGTCCCCTTCCCCAAGCAAGTTCCTAAAAGAGACTTAAAGGAAGAGCAAAAAAAAGCCATTCTGGTCCGGCCAGTATGGCTCAGTGTTTGAGCGTCAAACCAAGAACCAAGAGGTCACCAGATCGATTCCTAGTCAGGGCACATGCCCAGGTTGGGGCTCAATCCTGGTAGAGGGAGTGCTGGAGGCAGTCAATCGATGTTTCTTTCTGGTCACTGTTTCTATTTCTCTATCCCTCTCCTTTCGTCTCTCTCTAAAATCAATAAAAATATATTTAAAAAACAAAGCCAGAACCAGTCGGGAGTAGGCCAGGTCCAGGAGTCCAGAGAGAGCCACGGGTTAGGGAAGATGGGAATGAGGTTTGAGGGTGGATAATATGAAGATTCAAGAACAATCTGGGCCACAGGAAAAGGCCTAAAGGAGTGTGTGACACAGACTGGTAATTGTCCAGCCGTAACCATGCTCCCCTTCTTCCTTATAGTGATAGGCCCTGGTAATTTTACCTGGCACATGACCACTCCATCAAAGTCTACATTCCCAGCCTCCCTTAAAGCTAATTATAGTCATGGGAGTAAGTTCTGGCCAGTGGGACCTGATTGGAAGCGATGGAACAACTTATAGGTCAAATGCCTTCCTCATTCTTTGCCAACTTCCTGTGGGCTGGTGAGGCAATTTCAGCCATGATGACAAAGGCAAACCCCTAGAATTGGTGAAGCAACAAGATAGAAGGAACCTGCCTTCCTGGATGACCTCACCCTGGGCCACCCACTTATCTATGGACTTTTCCCTGAGAGCTCTATAAACTTCTCATTAACTGGTTAAAGCATCATAGCACATACCCGTTTGTCTATTGTCCAAAACAAGCCCAAGATCCAGATCCAAGAATGGGATTACTCCAGCCTGAATACAAAAGACATCAGGCCACCAAATACAAAGACATCTTGATGGCTGCTCTCGTCTTTCTCTGAGGGACAGGTCCTTGGGGTTTCAAAGGAGAGAGCATGGGTTTTGAGGCTCAGGGTGGAAATGGCTGGCGTGCAGGGAAGTGAGCTGCTCCCATCAGAGACAGCAGAGATGGCCTGTAGAACGGTTCATTCCTAGGGAAAAACAGGGCCTGGCTTTTCCCACCATTACGTCCCCAGGGCTTGGCCTGGCACCCGGGAGGAGCTCCGTAAATATCGATTTGAATATTGATTGAATGCATAACGAAGCTTGTAAATTTTGAGCTCTCCAAAACAGTAACAGTTTTGGCAACAAAGAGCAAGAACTAGGCACCTGAAAGGAAAGGCAAACAGTTGGCCCTGTTTGGCAGCCTCTTCATGGGGTGGCGTTCTAAAAGTCCAGGGACTGCAAAGGCTCTTCGGGCACCTCCGGGCCACTTCCCAAACCTCAGGAAACAGGGAATGGGAGGATTCCAAAAAGCCTTTTGTTTTGGAAAAACTGATTTGAGGAGTCTGCCACTGGAAGGCTGAAGATCTAAACTGAAAAAGTTGCTGAGGAAATGACACTATATGGAATTGACTTCCTTCCCCATTCATTCCTTCACTCAATGCAATTTTATTGAGGCTCTACCAGATGCCAGCACTCAACGGTTCTGGTTTTATAGAGATTTCAGCTTCTGACACTGTCCCTGCCCTCGATGAGTTTATGTGTGTCCCAACCACATCTCGTGAGTACAGCCCCTACCACTGCCAGACCCACCTCAAAGAGAGAGCAGGCTGCGGGGAGCCACCACCCTGCTTAGGAGAGACATGAGGATGAAGGCAGAGAATCAGGGAAGAAAGGAAATGTCAGAACTGTCCTCATCGACAAGGCCAGCCCTGCCCTTTGGACCTCCCTCCCACCTGCTGAAAGACTGACAGCGGTCGACAAGGCCAGCCCTGCCCTTTGGACCTCCCACCCCTCCCTCCCACCTGCTGAAAGACTGACAGCAGGGCTGCCCTGTTGCAAAGTAATACACTTCGGAGTCCAGCCCACTGGAAAGTCCTGCATGGGTGCTGGGCAGTAGGTACAGAAATCAGATCACAAGGCTTTTCCTGTCAGAACCTGGACACGGCACTCACGTGGCCCACAGCCATTGGAAGTGTGGTGTCCTCTCCCAAAGCCTCCTTTGGCCTTGACCAGATTGGAAGTGGGGAGCAGCCTGGTTCACGGGAAAGGGGAAGAGATTGGAGGGTACCGGCCCAGGCCTGGGGGCTGAGGGAGGAGAGGTAGAATTGGTAGGAGTGGGAGGCAGAACACATGGGAAACTGTTAGAGAGCCCTGTGTGGGTGTCAGTGACGGTGGTGACCAGGAGCAGGATGTGGGGAAGTGCATGATATTAGCAGAAAGTGGTCATGATCTATGCTGCCCACATGCCAGGAGAGCCAGCAAAGAGGAAAGACAACGTAAAACCCTGGCTGGGCGGAGTGTTTCAACCAAACTCTGACTGACCTCAGCCGGGAGGAGCTGCTGACCATCCAGGGATGATTTCAGAGTTGCAGAACCCGACATGCACAAGTCAGGAATAGGTCAGACTTCTTTTAATTTTTTTTATTTTGAACTAGTTTTAAACTTGCAGAAAAGTGGCCCAAATAATACCAAAAAAATATATCTTCTATTCCTCCTCCCCTTTCCCTAAGGTTAACATCTTACATGATCACGGTATACATAACAATAATGGGATATTAGGCCTGGCCATGTGGCTCAGTTGTTGAGCGATGGCCCATGCACAAAAAGGTTGCTGGGTTGATTCCCAGTCAGGGGGCACATGCCTGGGTTGTAGGCCCGATCCCCAGTAGGCAGCTGAGTGATGCTTCGCTCTGGCATTGATGTTTCTCTACCTCTCCCTTCTTTGCTCTAAAAAAATTAATAAAAAAATATTTTTAAAGAACGAATGGGAAGCTAACATTGGTACAATAGTATTAACTAAACTACCTTATTTGAATTTCACCATTTTTTTCCATTAATGTTCCTTTTATGTTCCGGGATCCTATTCAGAATCCCACATGGCATTCAGTTATCACGTCTTCTTATCTCCCGCAGTCTGTGACAATTTCTCAGTCTTCCATGAACTTGACACTTTTGAAGAGTCCTGGTCAGTTATTTTGTAACATTTGGGTTTGTCCAATATTTCTGGAATCATGTTATATATTTTTGATGTTATGTTCTTCTCATGTCAAGGAGTTCGTAATGTTGATCTGCCTTATTATTGGAGATGTTTGTATCCATCGCTTGGGGGTGTTGCTGAGTTTCTCCACGGTAACACTATCTTTCCATTTGTAGGTGACATGTAGCTTGGATGCAATACTTTGACTTTTTTCTAAAAACCTATTATTTTAAATTGATTACAACTCGTAACCTCTTCAAATGTTTGATTTCCCAGTGTAGTATTGTGGTTGGCTTGGCTATAGCACCCTGACCCTAGACAGCCTTGGTGTCATGGGTTTTAGTGATGATGCTCAGTAAGTATGTGGTGGATATAGGTGAAAAATTCCACAGTGGACCTGACCACCGAATGCAATGTGTGAGCTTTTTTTGCTCTTGATTCCCACAAATCAACCAGATAATAACATTTTTATAAGAGCAAATTTTAACATAGGTTGGATAGTGAATGATATTAAGAAAGTGTTAATTTTATTAGGTGTGATAATAGCATTGTAATTATATTAAAACTAGTAGCCCTGTGCATGAATCCGTGCTCCAGTAGGTCACTGCCACCCTCCTATAGCTCCCCCTCCCTCCCTCATAGCTTGCTGCCCTGCCCCTCCTGTAGTTCTCCGCAGCCTGCTTGTACCTCACTGGCCCACCCGCTGATCCGTGATCTGGTCATGACGCACTTGGTGGTTACACTTCAGGGCAAAACGGTTAATTAGCATATTCCTCTCATATTATATAGGATACCTTTTTCTCATAGAAATACATACTGAAGTATTTACAGGTAAAGTAATATGATGACAGGGATTCATTTAAAATATCCCAGGAAAAAATGCATGGTGAGATGGAAGATGACACTGGAACAGCAAATGCTGGTCATTATTTAAGCAAGTGATGGGCACCTAGGTTTCCATTACACTTCTCTAAACTGTCTATCTCAGTTCATCTGCCTCACAAAATACCCCATTCCCATAGTACCAGAAGGTCATGGTGCATTCTATGAAAACTGGTCATTTCCCATATAATGACGTCAAGAACAGCAGTTTAGCCCATCCTCTGTATCGGGGCGGGTGCTGGCCTTGGGCTCCCAATCTGTATGGGACTCACCTCTCATTGGCTTCTTCTCAGGGACACTTCCCTCCTGAAAAGCTAGCTTTCTTCCTAGGCAGGCTTTTCCCTGAATCGCGAGTCATTGAAAGTCCATGAGTCATTGAAAAGTACTCACATAGTTTTGTTCCTGGTGATTCAAAGTGTAACATCATATTTCATGTACCCGCCTATTCTATCTCTGTCTTCAGCAAGTGCTCGTCTTTTACTAACTTCTTTTAATCATCTTAATATTTGCCCAGTTTCTCCTAGACACTTCAAAAGCCGTCTGAGGCCAGAATCGGATTGGATAAGTCCGTTAGCCTCCGTGAGTCTCAACGGCTTCATTTTCAGGGGTGGGCAAAAGTAGGTTTACAGTTGTTTGGAAAAAGCCGTGCAGGTTATACAGAGCGGCTTCCTGGGGCTGTCTTCTTCCCGCGTCCCGCACGGAGAAGGAGACGTGAACCGGTTCCTGCAATCGAGGAGGCGCTTTCAGGATGGAGAAATAATGAAAGACAGACATAAAATAGATTAAAAGCTTGGGCTGGGTGTGGTGCCTGCCCTCCAGAGGGACAGGCAAAGAGAGCCTACCCTCTGAGGGACAGAGCACACAGAGAGAGCGAGCCAGCTCAGAAAACTGCTTTTTTATATACTCGAATTACAGGAAGTGACATCACATCTGGGTGGGCCTTTGACATCATGAGATCCATCCCCTTCACACCGGGTGGGAGAGTCAAACTGGGTGGCGTCCAATCTTTGGACTGTTCACGCACCCAGGGAGTGGCTCTGCCGGCCCCCTGAGTCCCACTGACTTAAATTAAACCAAGTGTATTCTACCAGCCCTTAATACAGGTTATATTACAGGAAGTGACATCACATCTGGGTGGGCCTTTGACATCATGAGATCCATCCCCTTCACACCGGGTGGGAGAGTCAAACTGGGTGGCGTCCAATCTTTGGACTGTTCACGCACCCAGGGAGTGGCTCTGCCGGCCCCCTGAGTCCCACTGACTTAAATTAAACCAAGTGTATTCTACCAGCCCTTAATACAGGTTATAATTATTAAAATAATACAAAACTGAACTCTGTTTCGCCTACTCCCAACTGTACACCTCCTTCTGCCCACTCCTTTATAAAACAGCATATTCCTACCACATAGGTCATCGAGAGAATCTCAGGATCAGGGCATGCTCCTATTCCGTGCACTTGTGATATGTTGGAGGTGCTCACTCCGTGGAGCTTTTCCTCCACCCTGGTCAGCCCTGCCTGCCCCAGGAAGCTCCCTGTGGGGACTCACGGGGAAAGGCTAGGTCTGGGGTGCAAGCCCAGAGAAGGCGAGAAGCCCCGGGGCTGCCACAGCCCGCCTTCAGCGCCCTGTGCCCGAGACCTGGGCCAGGCACCT
>NW_006300036.1:4844303-4860254 GCF_000327345.1 Myotis davidii | reverse complement strand
CACCCTCACCTCCAGCCCCACCCCCACCCCCAGCTTGGCTGAATCTCCTGAGCCTCCTGAGAGCTGACTCTTACCCTGCAGCACGCTACCTAGCCTTGCTCAGGTGAGAAGTGGTTCAACTCCCAGCTCACACCTGGCACGCGGAGTGTCTGTCCTTGTGACAGGAATAGTATCAGAAACCACGGAATGTTGCCTTTGTTCTAACACAGAAGAGTTGTCTCTCTCTGCCCGGCCAGTGTGGCTCAGAGGTTGAATACCAACCTATGAACCAGGAGGTCACGGTTCAATTCCTGGTCAGGGCCCATGCCCAGGTTGCTGGCTTGATCCCCAGGAACCTCCAGCCCCACCCCCACCCCCAGCTTAGCTGAATCTCCAGGACCCCCCAGGACTCTGTTGGGGTCTCAGTAATATTGCTTTGCTTCCCAGCCTGAGTTCTGAAACTCTTGAGAAATAAGACAAAAATCAATGATTCCCTCTCATCATGGATGTTTCTATCTCTCTTCCTCTCCCTTCCTCTCTGAAATCAATATTTTTTAAAGGCTTGTCTCTTCAGAGTAGTAGGTGCATGGCCTCTGACTGAATCTCAAGCTCGGCATCTCCCAAGGACTCTCTAGGAGGCAGCCAATCAATGATTCTTTCTCATGATTGATGTTTCTATCTTTCTCTCCCTCTCCCCTCCCTTCTGAAATTAATCTATACATATAAAAGGCTAATATGCAAATCATCCCTGCGGGAGTTCGACTGGAAGACCGGGAGTTCTATCGCTCGCTATGATGTGTGCTGACCACCAGGAGGAAGCATGGAACAAAGGAAGGCCCCAGCTGGCAGCCAGGGACGAGAGGCCCCGGCCAGCAGCTGAAAGGAAGGCTTTGGCTGGCAGCCAGAAGGCCCTGATAGGCTCTTATCTCCAGCCAGGCCTGGGGACCCTACTCATGCACAAATTTCATGCACCGGGCCTCTATTAAAAATAAATAAATAAATAAATAAATAAATAAATAGACTAAGTATTTAGAGGCCAAGATATTGCTTTGGTTCCTGATAAAGGTTAGGTTGGAAGATCTAAGTAGTATCTATTGGCAAATAGGAACTCAGCGTTAGACAGGACCCTTCTGAGGCAGCGCTAGACCACAGCCAGCCTCGGCCTGCAGGCACACAGCCCGCCCCTGAGGGGCTGAGCAGAGCGTGTGCTCGCAGCAGATCAGCCTGCTCCCAAGCGGGGCACAGGAGGCACTGAGCCAAGCTCCCGGTTCTTCTTACCAAACTGACCAACTGGAAGGAACTCTGCCACAAATCAGACCTAGCCAAGGCTTTTCCCTTAGAGTCCTCTTGGGGCAGATGTTTATAGAACGACAATTTCCTTTAAGAGGGACATCTGGTTACCCTATAATCACTTCTACTCTGACATGTAATTAAGCGCCTCTGTTCCGTGCTCTTTCTGGTGGTTACCGCAAACCCACGCCGCGTTCTGGCATTCACACCTCCCGCCACTACAGTCACTTCTTCCGTTTACCTAACACCCGACACCTACTCACTGTAGTCTGAGGGCACGCAGAACACAGTGGCCTGGGTTAGCAGTGCTTCTTAAACTCCTTCAATGTTACAACCCGTCCCTCTTGTGCCCTTACATAAGACACATTCTGTTGGCGGTTTCTATTATTATGGACTTCAGTGTCAGTAAGTATCATCCAGAACCACAACAACAATAAATGGAAAACCCAACATTGTGGGGTTTGTGTTTTGTTTTGTTTTTAAGTCTGTTCCATTTAAATGAGTCATACCATGAAGTAAATACATACTCTCGTTTTAAGCCTTTCATCAGTTACATAACTCCCCAAGAGTTCACTCTGACCCTGTGTTATGTTAAGGTTTTTTCCTTGTTCTGCAGGACTTTCGTTCTTGGATTACACATTGTCAGGGATGACTGCCAATTCCTCCCTTTGTGCAGCGGGGAGGGTTTATTTAGACACCAGGTCGTGGCACCAGGAACAGGTGGCATCGGGAGAGCCTGGAGCCAGGCCTGGAAAGCCAGGGACCAAGGCTGCTGCTCATCCTGCCCCGTCCTCATCGCCTGCCTTCGCTGCTTGCACAGTACCTCTGTGCAGAGGAGCCACGTGTGGCTGCTCAAGGGGCTCAGAGGCCCACTTTCCAATTCCACAGGGGAAATATGACCAGTCCACTTGGGTCAAGTGTCCACACCCCTTCTAATCAGCTATGGGGTGGAGTCACGTTGCATGAGTGTGGCAGCTGGTGCAGAGAAGCGGGTATTGGTGGGATCATCCCCAGAAACATCTGCCATTTTTCCCCTGATCAGCAGATGGTGTGCTTCAAACTGTGAAAAGTATCTGAGTAGCAGTTTATTGTCATTTTCTCTCAAATATCCAGATATTTTCCAATTGTCTTCTCTGTCGTTAGCCCACAATCACCTAGCACTGGATGCAGAAAACATAAAGGGCTGCCCTCGGAAATATTTGCGGGGTCACCAGGGCATTGAACACTTGTTTCCAGTGTTAGCGGAGCTAAAGCAGCAAGCATGACTCAGTGAGAGAGAAATGTGCACGGCCCCGAATTAGCCTCAGGAAGTCAAATGTTACAGAAGTCCTGTGGGCAGCTTTCCACCTTCCTCTTTCATCGATTTTGGGGTGTGAGAAACCAGTTCCTGGAATGTACCCATGGAGTCCAATCACCTCAACAAAACAGGACGGTGTATCCTGAATCCACCCAAACACACCTTTCCGTGGGTGATTATGGGGCCACTCACACAGCCTCACGCCTCGCTCGCTGACTGCTGCTGACTCATTCGAATGCTTTTCTGGTGTGTGTGATACAAGGTGACCCTAGGGGAGATCAAGCCTTAGGTCTCTCTGGAACACTTGGATTGTTTAGTTGATTTACCTTTGAGCAAACTGCTCCTCTGCCGTGAGAAGTGTATTTAATAGATCAGGGCAGGGCAGGAAAATGAGCGTTAAAACAAGATGCCTTCAAGGAGAAAAGCTGCTCTGCACACTCACGGAAGATTTCTCCTAACTGTGGACAGAAGCCTGTCTCCAAAGATGCCATTCCCTTTGGAGAAGTGCTCCTATGCTAACAAGTGTAGCACAGGTGTGTGTCCACCACTGTCCTGGCTTCCTGAAAGGTTTAGGGTCAGTTCTGTTTGATCCCATGGCACTATTTGCCCAGGTACTACTTTATGAAGACCCTCCAGGTGACCAACATTTTGCTCTTGGGGTTTTTAAGTGGCGTGGGCTGTTGGAAGGGGGCTTCCCACCTGGTACGGGAGGGGCAGAGAGCTGCACAAAATCCTGGGGCCCAGGTGGCTGTCTTTGGACCTCGCTCATCATCACTGCGACCGCAGCCCACAGGCACTCTTCACCCCTGGAGAACAGATTTCTCACCGAGGGCTTTGGGACAGGTGGGAGCGTCCAGGGGTGTGCGCTCATGGGCTCTGTTCCGGTGGAGCACAGCTACCAGTATCTCTCTTTCTGTCCTTGAGGTCCTTCCTCTCTCCCCATCCCCCCGCCTGTGGAATCTTTAGTCTGGGGGACAGAGCTCACTTTGCAATTATGCAGTTATGCATCCGGCCCTTTCTGTCCTACACCTGCACCAGAGACGTTTGAAGTTAAACATAAATTTGCCTCCTTTATTCTCCAGTTCAAGAGTGACATCCTGCCCCTAAAGCAGTGGGTGACTCATATCTAGTTTTCTGGGCTGGGAGGAAGATCCCCGGGGTGCAAGTGAAGAAAATCAGAAAGCACAGAGTTGGAAGGGTTGTGAAGGTTTGGGGGTAGGCGAGAACACAGAATTAATTCTTTAGAGCATTATCCCACTCCATATGGATTAGGCGTGGCGCCCATAATATGAGGCTTGTTACGGTGGAGTTGTGTGTTCTTGATCACATGGTTTCTTGCAGGGCTGCAGGACAGACATGTGGAACTGATGTGGAGGAGAAAGTTGGAAAAGGAGCTGGACTTGGGGTGGTCCAGCACAGTCTGGGCTGAGCTGTGATGTCCTGCTACAGTGTTTACTGAGGAACCTAGATCTGGGTAAATGTACTGCTATCAGGCCTTTTATTCTTTTGTCTTTTGAAGATCATCATGCCAGACCTCACCTCCAGCAATGAAGGTATGTTTACCCTTGAAGGGATGTCCTTGTCAATCAAGCTGAGAGAAGGGGAAAAATAAGCCAATACCTTCCTATTCTCCCTGGGGTTGGTGGAGCCTCGATACTGAGGATAAACATGAGTGGAGCCCTCCTGTTTGGGGAGGTAAGGGCTTTTGCTGGGGAGACAGAAATGTGAAAGTATATCAGGCACTGTCTGTGGCCCCCCAAAAATGCTTCTTACTGACTCTGCCTGGGCTCTCTCCAGCTCAGAAGCACACCTCTGCACAAGGCAGCCAGAAATACTGGGAGTAACACCCCCAGGAGAGGGTTCTCGGTCAGTGATGGTTTGGAGCAAGTAGGTAAATCCACCCAATTTTTTCAATTCTCAGGGAAGATGATTTGGAGGCATGTTCTATACCAGTGCTGTCCAATAGGCCTGTGATATGAGTCACATGTGTAATTTTACATTTTCTAGTAATCATATTTTAAAAAGTAAAATGAAGAATGGGCAATGACTTTTAACAACAGATTTCGTTTAGCCCCATATACCTAAAATATTATCATGACAATATGTCATCAATATGAAAATTACCAATGAGATATTTTATCTTGTTTTTTGTACTAAGTGTTAGAAATCCGACACGTGTCTTACGTTTAGGGCATATCTCCTTTCTGAGTAGCCCCATTTCAGATGCTCAGCAGCCACATAACTGATGATAGTTGCCATACTGGCCAGGAAAGTTCCATATTGTCCCTCAAAGGTTTCCCATGGGATTGAGCCCCAATTGCCCGCCGTGGTAAACTTATCTATGCCTTCGATCTGGACTTCCTTCCTGAACTGCTTCTCTACTCTCTTACTGGTGCTTCCGGGGATCATCTGCCAAATGAACTACCTGCTCAGATCCTCACCGCTGAGTCGGCTTCTGGGGAACACAACCGAGGACATGCTGGATCTAAGCCTGCAAGCTCTTAAGGGTAGTCACCTCTCATGTTAGTTATTCTCAACTTTGGGTTTTCCTTCTGTTATTTTTACGTGGAGGGAATGCATGCTAAAAGTTACAGCAAGCTGTGTTCTTGGCTGTGACAGCCTAGGGGAGGGGTCTGTCTATTCTCAAGCCTGAATAGCAAAGGACAGAGCAGTGTCCTCTCCCCTGCGGTCAAAATGCTGGTAGCAGTGACAGTGCCATGGAGACAGCTGTGCCAGCAGACGAGGCAATTCCATGAGGGTCACCAGCAGCCACGTGGCTGAGTGACAAGGAGGCTGAGGCAGAAGAACACAAGGGTCGCACTTGCTTTCACACAAGATGGGCCTGGGGGCCCTCAGACGAGCCAGGGGTCAGTTTCCAGCCACCAAACCAGAAGCGGGGTGTACAAGCGACCACAATTGTACATTTTAAAGAAAATGTAACTTTATAGGCATGGGTGGTAAATTAAGGACACCTGGATGGCGTGTAAATCAAGTCTCAATCTGCTGTTTCAGCCAAGGTGACTTCAGAGAATCCTCCATCTGTGCTTCTGAGAGCAACAAAGAAAAACAATGGCCGGTTTAGATGCAAGTTGACTCGGGCAGTGTTCATGTGACTTACAATGTTGTCAAAACAACACGTAACGCCTAAAACACCTCTACCGAGGTGTGGGGCAAAAATGAGAGAGCAATTCTGTGTGAACGAGCACTAGAATATCGCGAGAAGAAACCTGACCCCAGAAGGCTATTGGGGAACAGAGCGTCTCCAGTCAGCGCCTGCCTCAGCATCACAAGACGTCAAGTGTAATTGGGATTTTTATGGAAAACAGAGTCGGCGTGTTGCGTCACATGTGGGTCTGGCAAGTTTCATTGATTCTCTCAAACCCACACCCTCTGTCTCTCACTACTGCCACCACTTCATGAGTTCAGGGTGTCCCCCTTTAAGCTGCCCTCCCTCCTCAGCTCCTGTCTTAGTCTTCTCTTACTGTTTCCCACTCCCGCCCACCCCTACCCACACACACACACACACACACAATACAGCCCCAGAGATGTTTCCCTAACATAAAACTCAAATCCTCTGTCTGCCTGTTTCCTAAAATAGAGCTCCTGAAATTGGTAATGTGCCTACAAAAGATCCCATGGCAACATAATACCCCCCGAGAGAGACACAGGTTCGTGCCTCAATAGAATCATACCTAGAAAAGGCACAATGGAATCATTTTTCCCCTGAAACAAGGGCAAAGTTGCTATTCCAGTTTTTAAAAGGTGGATGCACTTTTTTGCTAAGATTGTAACTCCGTGCAGTTGAAATACACAGCAAAGAGTCTATGAAACTGTGGGTGGTTGGTAGAGCTAAACGAATTTTGACCACAATCCAGATCATCAAAAGTGGTTGGTTTGGGGTTTTTAGAGCTGGCACCAAGCAGTTTAAAGCACGTGACGCTAACTCAACGCAGTGCACAATGCCCAACCAGAAACACAGAATCAACTACTAATCCCTCAGCAATGGAGTTTTCTCTCTGCTCCGAGGTAAGTCAACAGGGTGTGAGTGCTGCCCAGGGGGAACCAGAATCTCAGGAGGCAGCCGGGGACGGTTCCCTCCAGGCAGCATAGTTGAGGGGAGAAAGTGCATTGTGGCCAAGGAAAATCAAGGTCATGATCAAGAGGAAGGTGCTGACAAGCATGGCTCCGCAGGATGAGATAATAAAGACAGTAAGTCCCAAGAATAATAAAAGTGATCATTGCTAACATTCACTGCCTGTGTGGCATATGCAGGAAGCTACGCACTTTACCTGCATTCAATCAATCTATGAGATAAGATGTCGCTATTTCTGATCCTTTATATCTTAGTATTTCCCAACAGTCTACCTTTACTCCTCTTCACATATTTAAAGCTTTTTCCTGGGTGGATGACAAACCTGGGGCACAGAGCAGTTAGGACACTTGCCTGAACTTGAACAGTAAGTGTGAAGGACTAACTCAAGTCCAAGTGAAAACCGGAGAATGGGGTGTGAGTCAGAGACCACAAAGACGGAGCATAGGCAAGGGATGGGTTGGGGCAAGTGGGTTAGAGGCCAGGGAGAGTTACAAAACACTGACTTACCCTTTAGCTGCATCCTGGTGTGGCAGAGAAGTAAAAATGGCTGCTGAGAGGAACCAGGAAGGACTGGACGAGGCTAAAATGACATTGACATTTTATTCTATTTCATTTTATTTTATTGTGGGGAAAAAAATCCTTAACATGAGCTCTACCCTCTTAATAGATTTTTAGGTAAACAATACAGTCATGTTAACTGCAGGCACAATGTTGTTCAGCAGATCTCTGGAACACACTCATCGTGCATAACTGAAACTTTATTCCCGTCAAGTAGCTTTTCTTTAGTCGGTCAGTCATTCAACATGTACTTATTGTAATGAAATGTCTTAGTCCACTCAGGCTGCTATAACAAATTACCACAGATGGGTGGCTTATAAACAACAGAATTTCATTGCTCACAGTTCTAGAAGCTGTGTAACTCTACGATCAGGGTGCCAGCCTGGTCTGGATCTGGTGAGGGCCCTCCTCCAGGTGGCAGACTGCTGGCTGCTGCATAAATTCACATGGTAGACAAAGGGCACCCATCCTATTCATGAGGGCTTTATCCTCTTGACCTAATCACCTCCCAAAGGCCCCCCACCTCCTAATCCCACCACATCGAGCGTTAGGATTTTATCATATGAATTTTGAGGAGACAAAAGCATTCCCTTCATAGCACCCACTATATGCAAGACACTCTTCTAGGAGCGCCACTGAAAAAGCAGATAAAATGCTGGCCTTATGAATGTTACAACCTAATGGAATAATAACAGATTAAAAATTAAACAATAAAAATGGTAGCTCTGATATGCCCCATGATCATTGCCAGCTCTTTTCAAGGCAAAACGCCAGTGGAGCTGGATGAGGAAAATCAGGAGAAAGATGAAGGAGAGAAACAATTTTCCATCCTGCAGGCCAAACCCTTCCTCGGCTGGCAGAGATCCTCAAGATACAGGAGCTCTGGCATATGAACATGGTTTCCAAAGGCTTAAGGTTGTGGCCACTATCAAAATCACTTGGGCCAACTACTTCGTCTTGCGGTTTTTTTAATTCCCTTCTATGACTTCTTTGTAGGAAAAGTTGCCTGGGATATGCTTGAATACCTTGCAGGAAAGGAAATGTTTTCATTCTCCATAAAACCCCCTCCGGAGAAGTTCAGTTTGGGTTTGGTTTGGTTTACCTTAGACTGATCTCTGTTAGAGTTCATCTTGCCCTCAGTCTGTCATGAAAAGTATTTTATGTTCCCCGTTTTGGGTTATCCACAAACTAATTACACAAGTACCTTCTGGATTATGGGTTTTCAAACAATGCTCTATCAAGCCCTGAGTCTGGTGTGGAAGGGCTGAGAGTGGTAGGAGTGGGTGGGTGGGTAGGTCTGTGGGTGAGAGAGGAAGCGTCTAAGGGCCCAGCAGGCAGGGCCTTCCACTCTCTTCTTAATGGTTCCTAGAGCAGCTCCATCTTTATCTGGTTTATCTTTTAAGCTTCCATGGAGGATTTCATTGGAAGAAAAAATTGCACAGTTAGAAAAAAAAATTTAATTCTAGCTCCAGATATTCATCCCATAAAGTCATTAGCATGCATGTTGAATCAAATAGAATTAAGAGCAGGGCAATAAGGCACATTTCCCTGCATGTTGACAGCAGTTACTAGTATCTTGGGTGCAGGAGGAAAACCACCTATGAACCAACCTCACTGTTCCACAGGGACCCCCAAGGGTTATGAAATGTCTCCCTTGAAACTGTCAGAGCGTGTTTGTCTGTGTTTTACCATTTTGTTGATGTCGATAGTTCTCAGCCCTGTGATTCTAATGATCTCAGTAGAATGAACTGGGAAGTTTTCACCTCAAAAGGTTAAATATAGAGTTACCATGTGACCCAGCAACTCCACTCCTAGATATATCCCTAGGAGAAATGAAAATATATATCCAAACAATAACTTATACACAAATGTTCATGATAACAGCATTATTCTTAGTAGCTAAAAAGTGGAAATAATCCAAATGTTCACCAGTTTATGAGTCTATATATATAAAAGGCTACGTGACTTTTGGACCAGCCAACCGGCCAGTAGGTATAACATGCACTGACCACCACCAGGGGGCAGGTGCTCAATGCAGGAGCTGCCGAGCTGCGGTGACTTGGCAGCGGTGGTTCTCAGGTGATGCACCCTGGAACCAGAGAGGAAGAAGCCCCATTTCTCTCGGGGCTGTGCAATTCCACCAGGCCGCAGGACCCCAACTGCCCCTGTCGGAGGGAACCTGTTCACTCCACAGATGCCCTTCGAGCCACGGCTCCACCCCAGGGGCAGCCAGCTGGGGAGGGACCACAGGAGGTTGGCTCCAGGGAGTGTCCGGCCCATCTCGCCCAGTCCCGCCCCACCGACCACCTTCTAATTAATTTTCTTTCAATGTGCACGAATCCATGCACCAGGTCACTAGTGTATAAATAGAATGTAGTATATCCATACAGTGGAATATTATTCAGCCATAACAAAGGAATAAAGTACTAATTCCTGCTACAATCTGGAAACATGCTAGTGAAGTAAGTCAGGCACAAAAAGTCATATGTCATTGCATTTATATTAAGTGTCCAGAACTGGCAAGTCTTTAGAGACAGAAAGTGAATGAATGGTTCCTAGGGATAGGAAGGATGGGAAGAGTAAAGATGAAGGCTAAACAGTATAGGTTCTTTTTAGCAGTGATGAAATACTCTAAAATTGATTGTGGTGGTACTGGCACAATTCTGTAAGTATACTAAAAACATTGAATTGTACACTTTAAATAGGTGGAATGTATGGTATGTGAATTATATCTCAATAAAACTGTTAGAAACAACCCTACCAATGCTCAGGCTTCCAGGGATTTTTAAAAATTGGTCGGCAGTGGGACTTAGACATCAGCAGCCAAGTAGCCTAATAAGGAGCCCAGACTGAGAACCACTGATTCTAACCGTGGGGAGAGAAATGACTGATCTTAAAGGAAGCCATACTGCCTCTCAGTCCCCACCCTTCCAAGACAGGCAAACACGGGCTATTCCTTTGATATGCCTTTCCAGAATTATGCCTTTGATGGAGCACAATCTGGAATTTGGGAGTACCACCTCCTCCCTCCTTTTGCACAATGCCTGATGGATCTTCAGTAAGAGCAGGCATTCTCATTGCAAGGTTCATTCTATACCCTGACTGAGGTGCCATCTGACAGAACTGAGAACCTCTGAACTCATGGGGAGCTGTTTGGTTACCAGAGGACAGTCCTCACTATAGGCTAAGAAGTCCTCTTACTACTAGTATGTTCCTGAGCTTCTGCTTCTGCTTAGTTATGTTGATGCTATTTTTTGAGTCTTCCTCCATCATTTGCATCTCTAGGCCTGGAACAGAGGGTCCACTCCTTGGCCTCCCCCTTCTTGGCAGGATGCTCTTATAAAGAATTCAGGGTCCATCAAGAGCCTGAGAGCTCCTTTCCTACAATTTAGGGGTGTTCTCTTTCGCATTTAGGGAGTTGGAATATTCCATGATACGTTTTCTGGCTTTGCTTTTTCCTACCTCAGGGACAGAGGATAGACCTGAATGCATTATACCTCTTGCTTTGCCCCAGGGAATGTTCAAAAATCCTAACTCCTCTGAGTTACTATTCTCTGAAACAGTTAGCTCAGTCTACTGCTAGTAACGAAGAACACTGGCCTTGCCATCAGACAGAGGTGGGTTGGAATCCCGATTCTGCTACTTGGTAAGGGAGTGGCTTTTGGTAAACCGTGTTTTCTAAGTCTCGGATTTCTCATCTGTGAAGTCCACTTGGAAGGAGTGTTATGGGTGTTACATTGCAGCAGCTAATATATTGCTAGGGATTACTTCTTCCCCGCCAGTTGTAAGTCTGGGAGATCTAGCCCCTCCCTCAGGATTTCCCTCCCCTCAATTATATTCAAAGTACCTTATCCCATAAACATGCAAGCTTCTATCTAATACCAAATTCCTGTCCCCATTCTCCAAACAAAGTCTTCTATGCGGAAAGGAGAGGAAATAGTCCCTTCTCTCAGGGCCCCTCATCAGCCCCAACAATGTCCTGGTCTTAGGGTGCTTGCAAATGTCCTCAGAGCATTTGCTAAGGTCAACGTTCACCACCCCACACCCTCCTGGGAGCCATTCCTGGGGGCAGGATCATCTTGATTCTTCACAAAGTCCCTGAGCTGAAATGTCTGAATTCCATCACATATCATCTTGCCATTAAAACCCAGGAGTGTCTGTCTCAGATCTGGTCACTTTTTTCCTCCAACTATTTATAGGAAATTTATCACACAATCACTGCTCAATACAGCACCCGGTATCTGGCAAAAAGTTGTGCAATAAATCCTTAAACAGCAGTTAAAGTTCCACCTACTAGAATCCTCTGGTCTAGTTTAACACACCTCTTCCATGTTGTCTTATCAGTCAGAAATGTTCCCTCTTCCCTTCTTCTGCACTCTTATAATTGCTATTTTCACTGACAGCTTATTAGTTGTTCCTAGGTCTTATAGTTAATAATTAGCAAGTCTAGAATCTAACGGTACTGAGTTAAGCGGCCTTTTCCCAAAATTCATATCTACTGGACCTCAGAATGTGACCTTATTTGAAAATAGTGTCTTTACTCAGGTTAAGATAAAGTTATACTGTATTAGCATGGCTCCTACATCCAATCACTAGTGTCCTTGGAGACAGAGATCTAGGAGGAAACCAGGAAAGAAGGCCATGTAAAGATGGAGGTCGAGGTTGGAACTAGGTTGCCACAGTTGAGGAATGCCAAGGGCTGCTGGCAACCCACAGAAGCTAGGAAGAGACAAGAAGATTCTTCCCTAGAGCCTTCGGAGGGAGCATGGCCCCACCAATGTGGACTTCCAGCCTCCAGAACTGTTAGAGAAGAACTTTCTGTTGGTTCATGCCAATCCAGTTTGTGGTAATTTGTTACGGCAGCCCTAGGAAACTATTGTACCAGCCTGGGTCTATCAAGTGCCAAACATCTTCATTCTGGATCACTATGATATGCTGCCTTATGTTTGCAGCACCTAAGCTATGTCCTTCACAGTATCTTAATCAGATGCCTTGTATTTCACAGTAGGAGGCATGGGGGGGGGGAGGGGTTAGGGAAAAGGAGAGGAATGTGAAAAGGTAGAATTATTGTAAGATAATGGGCAAGGCTATTTTCTTGAAAATATGCCCAACCTTCATTATAGCCTGATTCTGTGATTTAGCAAAGAAGCAGAAATGAGTTTGCTTATGAAGGAAGATGGTTCATTAGAAAAAACGCAGAAACAATAATGCCGGCCATGAACTAGCTCTGTGATAGGTACATGACATTCTGATATGGCTGTTTTGACACAGTTTGATTTGGGAGCAAGGAGACATGGGCTCAAAAACAAAGTACTAACCTTTCAGCTGTTAAAATTCCTAAGCTCCTTACGTAAAGCTGCACCTCATTCCAGAACTCCCATCTCTGACACACAGCAGACACGACTTTTTAGTTGAATAAATGAATAACAGAATGACTATAGAAGATGGAAGAAGGTTGGAGGTGTCAGAAATGAAATGGTGGTCAACGACCAGGAAAGTCAGATGTATATATAGTAAGCAACGTGAAAGAAGGCTCAAGAATCAGGGCTGTCTAGCACTAACATTTAGTAGTCAAAAGCCGTAACAGAAGCAAATGTGGTGCAATATCCATATTTGTTAAATCTTGGTAATGAATGTAGGGTGTTTGGAATATTATTCTTTATAGTTTAGTGTGTTTGAAATGTCTCATTGAAAATAGAACTACAATTGAATAACAACAACATCACAATAGCTGGACTAAAATGGTGTGTCAAATTGGCATCATTGAAATCACTTTACTTGGATGGATTCTGATCCCTTCCTCCGTCAGCAGAGCTGGTATAGTTCTAGCAAAACACAGTTCATTTCCACACATGGATGGGCCAGTTCTCTGAAGGGAACCTATGGAAATACATATAAAAAGACAAAAAAGAATCATTTCTTTGAGGGTCAGTACTCCTGCTCTTGGGGGTTTATGATAAGGAAATGGTAATCAAAGAGAAAAAGGATGGTGAGCCCTAGCTGGTTTGGCTCAATGAATAGAGCATCAGCCTGCAGACTGAAGGGTCCCAGGTTCCATTCCAGTTAAGGGCACATGCCTGGGTTGCGGGCTTGATCCCCACCCAGTAGGGGGCGTGCAGGAGGCAACCAATCAGTGATTCTCTCTCATCATTGATATTTCTATCTCCCTCTCCCCCTTCCTCTCTCTGAAATCAATAAACATATATATATTTTTCAAAAAAGGATGGGGAATATGTAGGTGAAAAATTGAGGGACAAATGTCTTATAACAATAGAAAATTGGAAATAACAAGGTAACCATGGAGGGCTGTTCACCACTGCTCTCACCCTAATCACACCACCATCCCCTTTGCCCGCCTCACTGTGGTAGCCTCCCGCTGGTCTCTCTGTTTCTTCCCTCACACCTACAGTCTACTACTCTATACTCAGCAGCCACAGCAATCTTTGTAAAAGGAAATGAATCATTTCCCCACTTCCCCATTTCTCACCACCCTTACTACTACCAACCTGTTCTGGACTACCACGTCCTGGGGGCTGAGTTATGGAAAGAGCTCCCTATTCCATCTTCCCTCCCTTCAGAGCAACGGTGAAAGTGCTCCTTTTCAAATCTTAAATTGGATCGTGCCACTCCTGGGCTCAGAACCCTCCAGCGGCTTCCCATCTGACTCAGAGCGAACCCATATGACTCAGAACCATGTCAGAGTAAATGTACAATGGCACACAAGGACCTCATATCCTTCCCAGTCACACGATCCTTTTCACTGGCTGTTCTCTTTCTCCATGTGTCCCCACGGCTCATTCCCTCACTTCTTTCAAGTGCTAACTCAAATGTCCCCTTTTCAGAGACGTCTTCATTAACCACCGTATTTTAAGTTTTACCATTCCATCAAGCCTCATGCTTCTTCCCTGGTTTATAGTTTCTCTTAGTGTCTATCATCTTCTAACATAATAAATAATTTACATAACACTTTTCAAATGTCTATCTGCCCTGCCCCAAACATACATCTACTAGAATTTAAACTCCAAGAGGAGAAAAAAAAAAAGTACCTATTTTGTTCACAAGCGGTTTCCTCAAGTACCTAGAACAGCGTCTGGCACTTAGTTGACATTCAATAGATATTTGTGAAGTGAAAGAACAAATAGTTAAGCACATTGGGTAATACCAGGATAATGGGAGATTAAGCAATCAGAAAAAATACGGTGTATCAATGTGGAAAAAGACATGACATAATGCTAATGTTAAAAGCAGAATCCCTGTGTTGTGATCAAAACTACATTGGTGCGGCGTTGGCAGTATGCTTCTTTTCTGGTTCTTTTGCTTTCTCTTCCCTACATATTGGGGTTCCTGAGTTTGTCTTTAGTTTTGTCATTTTTACCTATCCTTGGAGCTTCTAATTCCCTCTAGTTTATTTAGCACATTGTCCAAACGATGGTTTGGGCCCAGGGCTCTCACCTGCATTATCCATGTTGTGTAGTATACACCTCTATTAGAATACCTGTCAGTTCCCCAGTCTCCCGCAATAAAATGGGAGAAGTCTCACAGAATAAGATGCGTAAGACATATTCATAACAAATGTTTGAGTAATACAAGATAATAAAATTTAAATTGAATAAGCCAGTCAATGAAAGAAAAACACCACATGACCTCACTCATTTATGGATAATAAAGAACATTATAAACTGATGAACAAAAATAGATACAGAGGCAGAGCAGCATCGAACAGACTGTCAAACTACAGTGGGAAGGTCGAGGAGGGTTGCGGGGCGGGAGGCGGGTGGGTGGTAAGAGATCAACCGAAGGACTTGTATGCATGCATATAAGCATAACCAATGGACACAAGACACTGGGGAGTAGGGGAGGCCGGGGGAAGGTCAATGGGGAAAAAAGGGAGACGTATGTAATACTCTTTGTAATAATTTAAGCAATAAAATAAAATTCTATATATATATAAATTGAGAGCACACTGTATGTCGAGTACCTCTAAGACACTTAACATTTATATTTCATTTTCATGGCAGCCCTATGGAGGCAGCCCTTTTTTACAGATGAAAAAGGAAACATATATATAATAAACAGTAACCAAAAAGTACAGAAACGTGAAATTGTTGACGCGGTGGGACTGTAGGTGCTTTTGCCCTGTCAAACATTTCTTTTCGTGTTGTAGTTAGGCGTGTGTTCATATAATTTAAAGACTTGAGGGGGCAAACACAGCACAGGAAGTCGGAGGGCAGGGCCTGGGAAAAGGGGCGGAACCCAGAGGCGCAGAGGAGCTGGCCGAGAGGAGACTCCGCCAGCCAGACGTCAGCGAGGCGGGGAGCGCCCGCGGGCGTCGCAGCCACGGCTCCCACCCGCGGAAACGATTCCTTTCCGGGAGGCCTACCCGCGGCCACATGCAAATGACCTAAGGCTGGGGGCGGAGCCACTCCCGAAAGGCTCCGGCCGGGCGGGAGGCGGGACAAGATAGGCCCGCGGGCTGGCTCTCATTGGCTGCCGCAGGGGGGGGGCGGGCTCTTCCCGCGGCCCCGCCTCCCCGAGGGAAGGCACCTGCGCCCGAGCCTTTAGTAGGGGGAAGCAGCGGGGTTCCAAGGCTCGCGTCGGACACGTAGGTCTGCGTCGCTGTCACCCTCGAGGCAAGGCAGGAAGCGCTGCGGTTCGACCCCCGGAGCCCTTCTGTTTTTCGAAGGGGCAGCGCTCTTCCTCCCGACCCGCTCCGCCTCCGCTTCTCGCCCCTCCT
>NW_006300036.1:4832962-4844214 GCF_000327345.1 Myotis davidii | reverse complement strand
GAGGAGCCTGCGGGTGGGAGGGGCGGGCCGGGCCGCCGGGAGCCTTCATGGAAGTGACCCCCGGCCACCTGTGAATCTACGGTTTAAATCGCTGAAAGCAGAGCTGGGGTGTCCGGGACTTGCTTCGGTGGAGCATTTCTTCGCCGCCTGCCCCCCGGTGATCCCGCGCCCCCTGAGCTGGGGAGCCGCGCTGTTAGGGGCCGACGGCACTCGCGCATCCTGAGTCCGGATCTCCGGGGTGCTGGCTCCCTCTGGAGCAGAGGCTGGACCAGATGAAAGGACCCGAGCAGTGGAGCAAATACATATGTGAAACTCTCTTGCAAAGGGGTCTGGGGGAAGCTCCACAGCTGAAAGCACGACCTGGAATTCCCCTCGTAAGCCAACGCCCACATATTTAAATTGAGGGGAGGGGGGTGAATAGCTGTAGCCCGAGAATTAAATTGACACGCAGACGTTGAAAATATGTAGTGGTTACGTTTTGTTCTGCTTGGATGCGGCAGAAAATCGTAATATTTACTATGCGTCAGCACTGGCTTTGCTGAGATATGACTTGTTTCTCCTTTTCCCTGTGCCTTTAGTTGTTCTGCCCGTTGAGACCTGCATGAGCGCCTGCCACTGAAATAGTTTATGTCAATGCAGATTAAAAACAGAAACTCCGCGTGAAGTGTGCTCTGGCGCCACGACACAAAACTTACAAAATCATGTTTGTGAACTGGGCAGGACAACAGCTTTTTAAATGTTCGTCTGCTTTAAAATCTCCTTTTCTTTCTCCTGTGAAGTTTATTCCATTGTGCTCACGATGACGGTTGGATTCGTTAGCAGGAGGACACGGGACATAACCTGGACTTTTCTGCCGTAGTGTCCTCATTTAGCAGATATTTATGGAACACTTACTGTGTGGAAAGCACTATCCTTGAGCCTGGACAGATACAAAAAATAACAGGCCCCTGCTTTACATCCTAGTTGAGATGAGATTGGGACATTGATAGTTAATATATAATAAATGAGTGCTGTCTTATTCAGGATGTGTGCCAGTAAACCATGACCTCAGAGAGCTAGGCTTTGCTCTGTTCCAGATGCCGTCTCACACAATTGACAGTGTTCCCATTAAATCTGTACAACAGTGTCTAAGGGAGAGTATTTTCATTCCCGGATCCGGAAGAATTTGATAAAACTGGCAATGAGATATTACAAGTGGAAGAACATAAAACCTGTACACAAACACAGATGTGAAGAGTAGCTTCCAGGCCTTATTTTTTTTTTCTATGAGTTCATTGATACTATCCATTTCCATGATTTCACTTTACAGCCATATCAGAAATTCATAATCTTGGGGAATCATGGATGAGTTTCAGGAAGCCTATGAAAGAAAAGTGTATACACATATTTTTAAAAAATTTTTGTCATGATATTTTCCCAAAATGGTTTATGACCTTTTCTCTCAACTAGAGGCACTTATTTCCAACTATCTGCTGGAAATCCACTTTTATAACCTGCAGATTCCTCCCCTTGTCTAAAATTGAACTTTTTATCACCCCTGCCCCCAAAGCTGCTTGTGGTTCCTACTGTGTTCTCTGCCTTCATGAATAGTATACCACCATCCATCCTCCTGGAAACTCCCACTTCTTCCCTATACTCCTCCTTCCCTTCTGCCCCATCTAGTTTACATCATCTTTTCGGTTGAATTTAGTTCAGTTTTATTCATATGGATTACGTGCTGCTATGAAGCTGATACTGAATCTAACAGTTCAAATTTTTAAAGCTAAGATTCAATTCTAGTTTGAAAAGAGCTTGATTTCTTAGGAGGAGGGAGATAGACATAAAGTGATCATTATAAGTTATAAAACACATTCATCCAAAACACCATTCACTTGGCACTCTGCTAAGTTCAGGGTACACAGAGTCTAACAAAACATACCTGGTTCTTGCCTCCTTCAAACATGTAGGTCATTAGGGTTGAAAACAAATAAATGTATAATTACATTAAGTACTATTAAGGAGACAGACAGATTTTGAGACTAACGGGGCATCTCCTCGAGGTAGGATGGTCAGGGAAGGTTATATTTAAAGTGGTTCCTGAAAGATATGACAGAACTCAGGGAAGAACATTCTAGGCAGAATAGAATTTGCAAAGATCTTATGACTTGGGGAACATGGAACAAGGCAGAAGGTTCCCTGAGGTGAAGTTAGGAAGGTGAGCTAGAGCCATATTATTAAGGGTCTTACAGATGGTAGTAAAGGGTTTGGATTTTTTTCACAAGTGCTGTAGGGACTTATTGAAGAACTAATGTTATATTTTAAAAGATCCCTCTGCCTATTGTATGGACTAAGGAGAGCAAAAGTGAAAAGAGGGAAGCCAATGAAGAGACTCGTAGAATTTATATAGTTAAGAGTTGATGGTGATTTAGATCAGGTTGAAGGCAGTGGAAATGGATAGAGGAGGAGAATTCCAGGTGCATTTTTGAAATAGAAATGATAGGCCTTGTAATGGATTGAATGTAGGAGTTGAGGAAGAGAGTGGAATCAGATTAGTAAGTAGAAATGTCAAATCAGCATCTTAACCAACAAGTCTGGAGATCAGAAGAGAGATCTGACCTGGAAAGGTAAGTATGAGATTGAATGTGTTCACCTAGAATGTTGAGAGCTAAAAGGGAAGAGAGAAATCATAGAAGAATTTTGAAAAGTGAGAAGTTATAGCCACAGAGATGGGAAGAAAGCCAGGAGAGTGTGGTGTGCATATGAGGCAAAAAGGTATTTCAAGGAAGTAGTGGTCAACTGTGTTTGTGTTGCTGAGATGATTGAAAAGTATCAGATTTAGCATTAAGGAGGTCATCGGTGACTTTGAGAAGAGTGGTGGGACAGAATGGGAATGTCAGGATGAATTGGGAGATGAAAAGTGGAGTCTTGGTATATAGAAAAATGAAATGTATCCATAGGGTACTGCAAGGACAGCGGAGATGGGTGCCTAACTTACTCTGAGGAGTTTAGGTAAAGCTTCCTGAAGGAGATGACCACTGTCCTGGATCTTAAAGGATGAATAGCGACTTGGGGTATAGAGAAGAGAAAACAAGATAAAGGTAACAACGTAAAGAAATGTAGAGTTCCAAACAAGCAGTTTTAGGTACAACATAAAGTACCAGGACTGATAGAGGTGGTGATAGATTAAACTGGAGAGGTAGGTAGGATCCATACTGTGAAGTGCCCTGTCTGACATTATCAAATAACTATTATATTCACTGTCTCATTTAGTCTTCCTAGCAGTCCTCTAAAGTATTATTATTTTATCAATAGGGAACAGGAAGTTTAGAGAGGTTAAGTAACTTGCCCCAGTTCTCAAGATTTGAACTGAGGTTGGTCTGAGACCTATTCTTCTGCCGGTGTTGAGGAAATTGATCCTTTTAAGTCAAGGGTAGAACACAGTGTTTTAAATTTTTAAAAAATTAGCTGGTGACATTTCAATATTAGACTCTATATAACACCCCAGATTTCCACTTTCTTTTGAAAAATTGGAAGATCAGGTAGGTGTGTGAAGGAGACTTTTGAGAGGGAGGAGAGAAGTAGGAACTATAGCTAGGTGTCCATGTTATAGTCCATGCAACATATAAGGACCTGAACTAGAGTAATGCTAATAGTAGAGATGAAGTGAAGGGACAAATTAGATAAATATAAAGGGTAGAGTGGCAGGTCTTGGTGGGTGGATGATCAGATGTGGCAAGTGAGTGAAAGAGGGAGAAAAGAAAAAGTCAAGGATCAGTTGTAGGTTTTATAGCATGATTAGGTGGGTGGATGAATGAGAACATCAAAGGAAAAGAATAGGGGTAGATAACTGGTTTATGACGTTGAATTTCAAGTACCTTTGGGATGTCTAGGTGGAGAAAGTCTTGATCACATACACAAATATGGGAATCATCAGCATATAGGTGGTAAAAATAATAACATGAGGTTTTTCAAGGGGTTCATCTTTTATATGTAGTCTGTCTCTATCTTCACAATTTAAATTTATGCACTCAGTATATATTACGTAATATACTGCAGCAATCTTCTAATTGGTCTCCTCTGACCCTCGTTTTTCCTTCTCCCAGTTCTCTGCAAAAATGTTCTTATTGTTTCTTATTTATAAACCTTAGATGACTCTTTTGGCTACAGGGAAATGTGTGTTCCTCAACATGTTGTAAAAATTCTTTTGCCTGGTCGATTGAGTGTTGACTCACGCACCAAGAGGTCACTGGTTCAATTCCCTGTCAGAACACATGCCCCAGTTGTGGGCCCAATCCCCAGCAGGGGGCGTGGTGGAGGCAGCCAATGGATGTTGACGCGTCAGTGTTTCTCTCTCTCCATTCCTCTCGCTCTAAAATCAATTAAAACATATATTTTTAAAAAATTTTCCATGATTTCACCCCCGTTTTCCTTCCTAATTACATTCCTCACCACCCTGTCACATGCAGCCTGTGTGCCAACTACCCCAGACTTTTTGCTATTTTCCCACTGTGCACCTTGCCTCTAGCAAAAGTGTAGCCTCTGTAAATTTCCCAGATATTGTAGGTAGAGTGAATTGCTTACTCTGTGCTTCCCCAGTCTTTTAATTTCTGGGTCATACCACATTGTCTTTTAATTATTGGCTTGCATGTGATATGTACTCTCCAACTAGACCATATGCCCTTTGCTTGTGGGATTCAAGTCTTGTTGATCTTTGCATGCTCAGCACATGGTATATTAGGTATTTAGATATATGAATGTTTGTTGTGTGAATAAATAAATGAATTTTGGGGTTCAGTGGACTGGGAACTATAGGAACGCTTCACCTAGCCTACTTTTCTGCCACCATATACTAGGGTATTTCTAAAATCTTCCATTGCTTTTTGATCATCATTATAAATGTAAGTCAAATTAGTTATCATTGTTACCATCAGTAACGTTTATTGATCATTAACTTCTCTAAGAACTTTACATGTATTTATTCCTCATAACATTTAGATGAGGAAACTGAGGCACAGAGGAGTTACTTACCCGTATGTAGTAAACGGAGGAGCTAGAATACATCACTGGCTTTGGACTATTGATGCTGTTTATTCAGACCCATGTCATTTTTCTGCTAATTAAGCCCCTTTAGCTACCTATCAGGTCTAGACCTGTTCTCTGTGATTTCCTTTAATTTCTTTCAGCATTCACTATTCCTTTAAGTTAGGTTTCTCCTCTTCCCCCCTCCTCTCCCCCCGCCTTCTCCACATCTTTCTTTGTTTTATATATATATTTTTTTATTTTATTGATTTTTTACAGAGAGGAAGGGAGCGGGATAGAGAGTTAGAAACATCAATGAGAGAGAAACATCAATCAGCTGCCTTCTGAACACCCCCTACTGGGGATGTGCCCCCAACCAAGGTATATGCCCTTGACCAGAATCAAACCTGGGACCCTTCAATACGCAGGCCGACGCTCTATCCACTGAGCAAAACTGGTTAGGGCTTCTCCACATCTTTCTACCTCCCTTCTACTAACTGACTCACTGAGTTATAGTCTTTCCAGCTGACTCCAAAGATAGACACATTATGGGTCCTTTTAGTTTAGTGAGGTTTTTTTTTTATATATATATAATGGTTTTACTCAAGGAAGATGGAAAATTAACAAAAATGAGGAAGTTATAAGCTATGGGACCTCAAGTTACCCTCTCTGGTCCTGACTAATTCTGGATTCCTTGATAAATGGTAACTGAAATGTATGGAAGCCTCTGCCCTCATCTTTAGCCCCAAAGGTGATATTCAGCAGACTTCTCTATTCCCATGGACCCAAACCCTTTGGATTACCATGGCCTCTCCTCACAATGCCCTGGTCTTGGTTTATAGATGTGAAAATGAGATCAGAGCAGGACAGAAGCTGTACGGAATGTCTCATCTAGGACTTATTTTGTCTACTTGACCTTCATCTTAATAGCATGCATTTTAGTAAGCCTGAACCTTCAACTTCAGGATGTTTTCTCTCACCAGTTAAGTTTCCTATGTGATTTCCTTAGGTGTTAAAAAAATTAACATTGAAGCACATTTTATGTCTTTCAGGCCTTAGAAAATTTGCGTGTATATCTGTGTGAAAAAATCATAGCTGAGAGACATTTTGATCATCTGCGTGCAAAAAAAATACTCAGTAGAGAAGATACTGAAGAAATTTCTTGCCGAACATCAAGTAGAAAAAGGGCTGGAAAATTGTTAGACTACTTACAAGAAAACCCCAAAGGACTAGATACCCTTGTTGAATCTATTCGGCGAGAAAAAACACAGAACTTCCTGATACAGAAGATTACAGATGAAGTGCTAAAACTTCGAAATATAAAACTAGAATATCTGAAAGGTAAATATCTCAGGTATCCAAGAGTTCATTTAAATGTAACAATGCTTTTAGAAGTAAAATGCAAAACATTAACAAAAAACCCCAGAAATGATCATTTTGCTTTCATTGAAAAGTTTAAGCTTCAGAATTATATTCATTTGCATTTTTAACTTATATATAGTAGGATGTCATTATACTGGAAAAGTGGAATGTCACTTAAGTGGAATATCACTTAATGTTCTATATTTATATCCAGTTAACAGTATAATTTATAGAAAATGTAACTATAATAAAGTCCCAGTGTACACAGGGGTTTGTTTCTAAAGTCAGCAGAATGGCAGATTAATCTAGTCAAAAGTAACTCCTGAAAATGCACTTACACATAAAGAATAGTGTGTAAGCAAAGTATTTTAATAAGTCCAACTCAGTTTTCCTCCTACCAGTTGATCACAAGATAAAGTAGTTGGCTGTGTTTATAAGAATCATGTTGTATAAATTATACATAACTTTAAACACTAGAATTATACTCAGTCTGGCAAAATGTGAGAGAGGCATGAGAACTGAGGTGGATGAAGGAATAGCAAATTTATGTCTCCTGTTTCACCCTAACCCCAGTGCACACACTCACTGATTGGAATGGTCTGTAGAATTGCCTGTACAATTTAAATTCCCCTCTCGCCCTAAACCCCATCTCATTCTCCATCTCTTTCCAGAGCAGTTACGTTAAATGTGAATATGATGTAGCTCTACTCCAGCTGCTTTAGGCACTGGGAATACAGAAATGAGTAAAGTGCATGCTGGAACACAATGGAAGTTTCCCCTTCTGAGCCATATTTAAAAAAATAGTTTCTATAGCATGGAACAGACATGCTGACTGTATTGTGAAGTTGAAAAACTAGTGGGAAAAAATGATATATAAATGTGCTTTATAGACTTCAGGTTTTATATAACATTTGTCAACTCAGAAGGTTCTGTGTCAATAGATAGTTGTGGGTTGAATATTTTTGCTAAGCCTAACAAAATAAACTGTGTTTGTGTTTATTCTTTCTGTATTGAGGCTAATAGTTGGCTATACCCTTTTGATATGGTAAAATTCTTTGATCAGAATAACTGCCATCACTTAAGTAAATTGTTAGGTTGAAAATCAGAACATTATTTAATGTGAAGGGGAAACCTGGGATCTAGTTCTCTCTTTTCAATGAAACAGTCCTGGAATGCTGGGCATGACTTCACTGTTTCTGGGCCCCTGTTTGCCCATCTTTAATAGTAAGAGACTCAAAAAAAAAAAAAAATAGAGGCTCTCCCAGATGACCTCTAAAATCCCTTCCACTTCTAACACCCTGTGATTCAAGACTCAGTAATTAAGATTCATTAACTCACCCCAACTGGTTTGGCTCAGTGGATAGAGTGTCAGCCTGCGAATAAAATATATTTTTTTAAAAAGATTCATTAACTCATAGAATTTTAGCTATACCCTGTTTAAATTTTGTTTTTATTAGATAATGGTTTTTTGTGCCGATATGTTAAAGAACATTAGTTATGAAAGCCATTTCTTTCTCTTTTTTTAATATAATTTTTTATAATATTTACACGGCTAATGGTCTATTCTTTTTAAAAAATATATATTTTATTGATTTTTTACAGAGAGGGAGAGGGATAGAAGAGAAACATCAATGATGAGAGAGAATCATCAATCAGCTGCCACCTGCATGCCCCTACTTGGGATTGAGCCTGCAACCGGGCATGTGCTCTTAACCAGAATCAAACCTGGGACCCTTTAGTCTGCAGGCCGACGCTCTATCCACCAATGCAAACCAGCCAGGGCTGAAAGCCATTTCTTATTTTATGAAAAATTTTAAGGACTACTTTATTTTTCCCAGGTCTTTCAATGGTTAAGGATATAAGTATACGAAGTGAGTTTATAGCATGTTATTTAGCTTCCTTGAGACTATTTCCTTACCTAGAAAATGTATATAATTGTATACACTTCATAGTTGTTGGGAAAAGCAAATGAAATGTGAAATGGATTATGCAGAATTTATAAGTTATTTAAATTTTGTGTGGTAACTAGTTTGTAATATTTAAAATTGAACTCAATTTTCTTGTTACTTTTTATTAACATCTGAATAATTTTATTGTAGGACTAAAATGCAGCAACTGTGAGCCTTTTCCAGATGGAGCCACAAACAACCTCTCTAGATCTAATTCAGATGAGAGTTATTTCTCTGAAAAACGGAGAGCATCCACTATGTACCATCCCGAAGGAGAATCCAGCACAGCCCCCTTTTTTTCTACTGATTCATCTCTGAATTTGCCTGTCCTAGAAGTAGGCAAAACTGAAAACCCTACATTCTCTTCAACTACACTTCCCAGACCTGGGGACCCTGGGGCTCCTCCTTTGCCCCCAGACTTGCAGCTAGACGAAGAAACTTGTGGAAACTCTAGTGAGATGTTTCTTCCCTTAAGATCACGTGCTCTTTCAAGGCAATGACAGTTTACAGCCTCTTCTATTTTTTTAATAATGACTAATATTTGGAAGGATATGAATCTTTATAAAACTGCTATAATGACTTATTAACACCTGATACATCTCTTTTTAAATGCAATGTAAGCACACTTTGTAAATAGACTTTTGTGGATACTCTTAGATAGCTAAAGTAAATCATATTGATCATGTACTTTTAAGAATTTTGTGGGTTTTGGTTTTTTTTGTTTTTCATTTTATAGGTATTTGCTGTTTTCACATTTTTTATGTTTTAAGACCAATTTTAATAGGGAACATTTCTCTATTTGATAATAGAGTCTCAGACTGGGAATGATGTTTCTCAGTGCATTTGTGCTAGAAATTTTCACAGTCTAATAGTCCTTTCCAACCATTTAGCAGTAAATTTTCAGGATGAAGCTGTTTCTAAATCTCCTATATAATAAAAGCCTAATATGCAAATTGTCCCTTCAACTGGGAGTTCAACTGCTCGCTATGACATGCACTGCCCACCAGGGGGCAGCATGGAACATAGCAGGCATTGGTGACGTGGTGCTGGCAGCGGGTAGCAGCGGGTAGCAGCGGAGGCACTGCCGGCCCTGATGGGCCCTGACGAGAGCAGGACTGCAGTGGAATGGTGGAGCAGGTGAGCAGGCGGCGCCAGGCCAAGGCAGGTGTGAGCAGGGCCCGATCGCCCCAAAGACAGCGACCAGCGGCGGCAGTGGGGGGTGGGACCGCCACCTGGCTCCCACGCGATGAGGGAGCTGAGTGAGGACCCGATGACTCAGGTGGAGGGGGGCGCACGGGGCCCTGGGGCCCCAAGTGCTGCCCAGGGCCCAGAGGTCAGCTGGGACCTGTCCTTCCTCACCAGACGCTTGTGCTTCGATCACCGGCCAGGCCTAGGGACCACACCCGTGCACAAATTTCATGCACTGCGCCTCTAGTTGATAATAGAGCCAATCACTAATGGGAAAAACTGTCAGTGAACCAAAAAAAATCTCTTTCCTACTGAGTTTGGCTTGCAGACACAACAAAATCCCCTTCTGATGCACAGGAACATAGGAGTTTGAGCCACCTAAAATCTCAATTTGCCAACATACATCTACTAACCTTACTAATTCACACTTTCTTAAGATTTTCACATTTTCATTCCTAAAGAAAAATCTTTACAGAAACCTGTTATTACATGTAATTTGATGAGATTTTTAAGAAATACTTTTTCTGCACTTTTCATTTTCTTTTAATGAGGACCACTGTGCAAGTTAACATAACTGGAACAAAATGTTTTTTTCCCATGTGTATGTGTTTGTCTGTTTTTAATACTATTTGGAACAATCAAAGCAGTTAGATTTTTCTATTATATAACAAAGTTTGACTAAATTTGTGCATTTATAAATTATGCCCTCATTGTGTTCATTTAAATTATAATTCTATTTTCTGATCTCCATCTAATATATTTCCATTAGTTGCAAAAAACGGAGATGGAAACATGCTATTAACAATAAAAGTTTTTGAATTGTGCTGTGTTTCGGAAGTTTCAAACTTTTCAGTAGGAAGAAATATATAAAACAGTTATTTTATATGTACTAATTTTTATAGAAAATATTGCAAGTTATGGGATCAAGTTGTATTTCTGGATAGACTGAGTTTATCACTCATGAAGAAGAGTGGCATATTGGTTTTAAAAAATTGTAAAGACTGATTTTTTTAGTGTAAACATTTTCTAAGGATTATGGAGAAACATGTTTCATGTCCAATGTAGCATAAGAAAATAGTGGCATTACATTTAAATAAACCTATTTTAAAAGCAGAAGCAGGCTTTTCTTATTATTAAAATTTGATATGCAGTTGTTTTTTTAAAATTTAAGTAGGATTTACTCATAATCAAAGACCATAATTTTTTTTATTATTTTATTGATTTTTTACAGAGAGGAAAGGAGAGGGATAGAGAGTGAGAAACTTCGATGAGAGAAACATCGATCAGCTGCCTCCTGCACGCCCCCTACTGGGGATGTGCCGGCAACCAAGATACATGCCCTTGACCAGAATCGAACCTGGGACCCTTCAGTCCACAGGCCGACGCTCTATCCACTGAGCCAAACCAGTTAGGGCTCAAAGACCATAATTTAGATATGCTAGAGTACCTATATTTATAGTTTATAACACTGAGTTTTTTCAGACTTTTGAATAGCTATATAGACAATAAAATATAGTTGTGTTTTTTTAAAAACAAATTTAGGTTTTTGGGTTTTCTGAATCCTATAAAGTCATCCCCCCGCCCCGCCCCCCCCGCCATTAAACACTGAAAACAAGCCAAACACTGAAAACAAGCCATTGCCAACAAATGTTTAAATGAATGATTGACATGATACAATTAAACTGGTTACTGGGTTGATTAATTATAGCAGTGAAAAGGTTACTTTTTACAGATACCATATTATCAACATAATAC
>NW_006300036.1:4832050-4832725 GCF_000327345.1 Myotis davidii | reverse complement strand
TACATGGTGACTTCACATTTTCAAGATTAATTCCATTTTGTCAGCAAGTCGCTCTTAGCGCAAAGTCAGATACTGGCAAATTAGGGGCAAGCCAGCATAAGGGAAATTTGCTTTTATTCAAATTTTTTTGTTTTGAGGGTTTTTTTGTTTTGTTTTGTTTGGGAGTTTTTTTGTGGAGTTGTTTGTTTATTTTGATAATTTTTAAAATTAAGTCCAATGGTTCTTTATGGTTAGTAATTTTCGTCTCCTGTTTAAGAAATTTTTGTCCTAATGTCATGATGATAGTCTGTTTTCTTTTTTTCTTTTGGTTAATCCTCACCGGAGGATATTTTTCGCATTGATTTTTAGAGAGAGTGGAAGGAAGCGGGGAAACAGGTTGCCTCCCGCACACACCCTGACTGGGGGCCTGGGATCAAGCCTGCAACCAAGGTATCTACCCTTGACTGAAATAGAACCGGAGACCCTTCAGTCCAAGGGCTAACTAGGGCCTTTTGGAATCCAAATATCAAGGTTATGAAAGTTAAAGACTGAAAAATCATTCTAGGTTGAAGGAGACAAAGAGACATGACTACCAAATGCAATGCATGAATCTGAACCAATTTAAAGGTTATTAAATGTAAAAAAAAAAAAAAAGAAAAGAAAAGCAATAAAGAAAAAAAAAAACTACTGAAAATG
>NW_006300036.1:4823714-4827737 GCF_000327345.1 Myotis davidii | reverse complement strand
TAGTATGATACATTTGTTAGAAGTGATGAACCAGTCTTGATACATTATTAACTAAAATTAGTAGTGTACATTAGGGTTCTTTCTGTGTTGTACAGTTCTGTAAGTTTTGACAAATGCAAAATGTCATGTATTCACTATTCTAAAATATGATACAGAGTAGTTTCACTGCTCTAAAAATCCTCTGGTCCCCTTACCCCTTACTCGACCTCTTTCCAACCCCTTCCTCTCCTGGCAACCACTGATCTTTTTATTGTCCCTATAATTTATTGTTTCCAGAATCTCATAGTTGGAATCATACAGAATATGGTCTTTTCAGTTTGGCTTCTTTTACTTAGCAATATGCATTTAAAGTACCTCCATGTCTTTACATGGTGACCTCACATTTTCAAGAGTAATTCCATTTTGTCAGCAAGTCGCTCTTAGCGCAAAGTCAGATACTGGCAAATTAGGGGCAAGCCAGCATAAGGGAAATTTGCTTTTATTCAAATTTTTTTGTTTTGAGGGTTTTTTTGTTTTGTTTTGTTTGGGAGTTTTTTTGTGGAGTTGTTTGTTTATTTTGATAATTTTTAAAATTAAGTCCAATGGTTCTTTATGGTTAGTAATTTTCGTCTCCTGTTTAAGAAATTTTTGTCCTAATATCATGATGATAGTCTGTTTTCTTTTTTTCTTTTGGTTAATCCTCACCGGAGGATATTTTTCGCATTGATTTTTAGAGAGAGTGGAAGGATGGGGGGAAACAGGTTGCCTCCCGCACACACCCTGACTGGGGGCCTGGGATCAAGCCTGCAACCAAGGTATCTACCCTTGACTGAAATAGAACCGGAGACCCTTCAGTCCAAGGGCTAACTAGGGCCTTTTGGAATCCAAATATCAAGGTTATGAAAGTTAAAGACTGAAAAATCATTCTAGGTTGAAGGAGACAAAGAGACATGACTACCAAATGCAATGCATGAATCTGAACCAATTTAAAGGTTATTAAATGTAAAAAAAAAAAAAAAGAAAAGAAAAGCAATAAAGAAAAAAAAACACTACTGCAATTGTTCAGGCAGAAGAAGAGGGTGGTAGAGGTAGAGCTGGTAAAAAGTGTTTGGATTTGGAAGATATTTTTAAACTTAAAATTATGACTTTGTGATTTTTGTCCTGAGCACCTAATTAATAATAGTGGAAATTAAAGGGAGAGGCAAGACTGTGGGGAGTATTGAAGGTAGGGAATAAAGAGTTCTGTTAAGGACATACTTTTTAATTATCTATTGCTATAAAAAACACCATTCCAAAATTTAGTGGCTTAAAATAACAATTATTCATGATTCTGCAAATTGGGCTGGATTTAGCTTCATGATTTTTCTAATCTATCCTAGGGTCATTCTGGAAACTAAAACCTCAACTGGGGCTGGATGATTCCAGATAACTTCACTCGCATGTCTGGTGCCTTACCTAGCATAAATGTACTGGCTGAGAACTGGCCAGGGACCCTTCTCTCTACAGCTGGGCAGCTGGAGCTCTTTACATGGTGGCTCAGTGTTCCCAAGAGAGCAAAAGTGGAAGCATTCTGTTCATCCGAGCAAATGACAAAGGCAGCCCAGCTTCAAAGAGAGAGGAAATATTCTACACCTCTTGATGGAAGGCGTAGCGTACATGCACAGTGTTGATAATCTTGGTAGATAATCTACCACAAATATGTTAAGTTTGAAGGAATTGTTAGTAAAGTTGGAAATTGGATTACAGGAGTTTGGTGGTCAAGGAAGCCTTCTGGACTGGTTATATGAATGTGGGAGTTATTAGCAAAAAAAGTTTTTAAATCATGGGACCTCATTAAAAAAAAAAAAAAAACTTGAAATAAGGGGTTGATAGAAAAGAGAGGAAGGCCTAAGGCTGAGCCTGAAGTGCTCTCACATTTAAAGGTAAGACAGAGAAGAAGGTGACAGAAGAAACTGAAGGGGCCCTGTGAAATAGGAAGAAAACTGAGGCTTATGATCTAGTGAAAGGCAGGGGGAAAAGTGTTTCAAGAAGAAGGCCTATCTTGTTAAAAGGTCAAGTGAGAAGTGGCTCTTGGATTTGGTTACATGGAAGCTATTGGCAACTTTGATAACAGGGACTTATGTGACTCAAACTGGGTACCCCAACCGCAGAGGCACTCAACAGTGGGACAGTTTGAAAGCCACAGAATAAATGTGGTTATCTTAGAGTGTCAGTTTTACTCAATGGTAAGTATTTTTAAATATTTTGTATCTATGTATATAAAAAGCCAGAGACCATAACGACTGGTTGCTATGATGCCCACTGTGGCCAGCAAACCAGCCCGATTAGGTACATAGGTCTCCTTTTTCCCCCATTGACCCAAGAGTTCTCCATGTGGTTCTCTGAGGCTAATCCCTGGCCAGCATTGCAGCTTTACTTATTCCTCGGCTCAAACCTGCTCTTTTCTCATTCTTCCCAGTTACTGTTCTCAAAAGTATCCTTTAATAAATACTGCCCACTACTGGACTCTCCCACCCAGATCGAAGGCAGGGCCAGCCCGCCAAATGCCCCACCGCCTTCCCCCTGCCAGCTCCGCCCCTGATCAGCCCTCCCCACCACAATAGGCCCTCAGCTCCTCCCCCCAGCCGGCCTTGCCCCTGATCGCCTCCCACACCCCAAAGCACCCACCACCCCAATGGGCCTATGGCCCCTCCCTCAGTCAGCTCCACCCTCAATCAGTCCCCACTCTCCAATCAGGGGCAGGGCTGGCCAGCAATCACCCATGGCCCCTCCCCCAGGCTGCTGGCCCCTGATTGGCAGCACCCCCCCACCGCACTCGGGGGCAGGGCCAACCAGCCCACTGTGCATAGCCCCTCCCCATGGGCAGCCACACCCCAACCAGCCCCCCAATCCTAATTGGGGGTGAGGCCCATTGGCCAATCACCCAGGGCCCCTTCCCCCAGCTGGCCAGGCCCTGATGGGCCCCAATGGGGGTGGGCTGGCCGGCCAACCTCCTGCCATCTCCTCTTTCTGACATGCCCAGCCCTGATCCGTCCTGATTGGGGCCAGGCCAGCCGGCCCCCACCCGTGCACAAATTCGTGCACTGGGCCTCTAGTATTACAATAAAAGAGCTACATTAGGAACTAATGTATAACATTTGCATACATTTTCAAGATACTATACTATGTACCCCCCAAAATGTTATGCTTATGGGGTTTTGGGGGCCACATTGTATCAGCTTGACCTCTGGAATCAACTATGTGTACATGAGCTAGCCCCAATAAAACTCTGAACAGCAAGGCTCAGGTGAGCCTCCCTGATTAGCAATGCTCCATGCACCTGGTCACATATCTTTGCTGCAAGAAGTCAACAATGTCTACAGTTCCACTGAAGAAGCCAAATTGAAGCTCTGCATGTAGAAGTCTCTGGGACTCTGCCCCATGTACCTCTTCCTTGACTGATTTTAATCCGTATCCTTTTGCTATAATAAAACATAGGCATGAGTAAAACAGCTTTCGGTGAGTTCTGTGAGGCCTTCTACCAAATTATCAAACCTGAGGTTGGTTTGGGGGGTCTGCAAGCTTGCAACTGGTGTCAGAATGAGGATGGTCTCCCAAACTTTGCACTTTGGGACCATCCTTTTTCCCTATCACCATATATACTTGGATGGAAAACTCTAAGGAACATTTATCTATACATACACCCTCCTAAATTATAATCCCCAGTATTTATTGATCATCTGCATACTTAGTGGCAGGCACTGAGCTGGCACTAGGAATATGTAAGTGAATAAAGCAAAATCAACTCCCCCCCACCCCAAGGATCTCAGGCTTGTGCTATAGGACTGTGAAAGGGGAGTGGCTAAGAGACATATTCTCTGCCCCTGAAGATGAGGGTACTGTGTAAGTGAGCGGGCATCCTTAGTGGGGTCTGTGAATGTTTACATGACACCAACTTTATCACTTTCACTTGGGTAGCATTCCCTCTTAGTTCACTAGGAGGAGTCAAGGATTTTTTAAATATGTATATAAATATTATTGAGTTTTAGAGACAGAGGAAAGGAG
>NW_006300036.1:4822098-4823688 GCF_000327345.1 Myotis davidii | reverse complement strand
GCAACATCGGTCATGCATGCCCATTATTGGGGATCAGGGCATGTGCCCTGGCTGGGAATTGAACCAGCAACCTCTTGGTGCCCAGGACAATGCCCAAATAACTGAACCACACCAGCCAGGGCAAGGATTTTTAGTTTTCCTGGTGATTAGGCACATGATTATGTCATTTACTGAGAGGAAACACAAATGCAAAAGAAAGTTATATGGAAAGACAAGTTACTTGTCCCTTAAGTGGGTGTTTGAGTTGCCAGCAGGAAATCCATATGGCAAGTTTAAGAGGCAGGTAGAGGTTTGGTCCAGAGCTTGGAGGGTAAGATTGGGGTCAGAGGCCCAGATTTGGGAGTCATAAGCACAAGGTAGTTAATGCCATAAAAAGGGATGGGCAGTAGAAAAATATTAATATTGCTGAAATGTGGTATAAGATAGGGTGCTCCCCAAAAATGTATGCACACACATTGAATAATTATACAGTTTTTATTAAAATACATTTCATTTTCAACATGGAGCTATCAGCTGTGAATGTGTGTATACTTGTTTTTGGACACCTGTATGTTAGGAAACACCAACCTTTAAGGGCCATACAGAGTGATGCAGGAATGGAAGAAGCAGGATGACCAGAGAAACCAGAGAGTTTGGGGGACCCTGGTATGGGGGGGTGCAATCCAGAAGGAGTTTCATCAGAGAGGCTGTTCAGAGTGCACTGGAATGGGGTCAACCAGGAGAGACTCGGTGTGTGACTTCCATGGTGACGGAGGGAAGCACACAGTGATTCGTTTCTCTTTTTTAAAAAGTCTTTATGTTGATAGTATTACAGATGTCCCCCTTTTACCCACTCTCCATGACCCCCCTGCACCCGGCTCCCACCCCGCCCCAGGCCTTCACCACATTGTCTGTGTCGATAGGTAAGATCTTTGGTTAATCCCTTCCCACCCCCCTTGCCTCTGAGATTCCTCAGTCTGTTCCATGTTCCCATGCCTCTGATTCTGTTTTGTTCACCAGTTTATTCTGTTCATTAGATTTCTTGTTCGTATATTTTGATTTTTAGATTCAATTGTTGGTAGATATGTATTTGTTGCCATTTTATTGTTCATAGTTTTCAATCTCTTCTTGTTCTCTTTTGAAGAGAAGATGCAGCAGGATCAGAAAAAAATACTGGTTTTCTCTAGGCAAGACCTAAAGGGAGATGGCAGTGAAATGACAAAATTCTTAGCTCTTCTGTGCCTTCAATAAGTACTTACTGAGTGCTGAAAGTTTGGCTGGGACCACTGACCGAGGGCCTGTTTCTTCTCGGTGAACCTCAGACAGGAATGAGCCAAGTAAGCCCCTGCTGGGGAGCATGCGCGGCCTCTTCAGCCCGTCCTGGAGCAATAGCGCGGCATGGCCGCCAGGGGGCGCACCCCTCCCCGAAATTACCTGCGAGACCGGGGGCGGGGCCTGTGACTGCTTCCGGCTTCCGGAAGCCTCGGTCGCCGCGCGTCGCCGTCATGGCAGCCGAGGAGAAGGACCCCCTGAGCTACTTCGCAGCGTACGGGAGCAGCAGCTCAGGCTCCTCGGACGAGGAGGACAGCAGCGAGCCGGAGGAGACGAGGC
>NW_006300036.1:4796197-4821925 GCF_000327345.1 Myotis davidii | reverse complement strand
CCCGAGACCCCTCCCCCCTGACGCCGAAGTGCCTGCGGTGCTGCCTCCAAGACAGTGTCTGCTGCAGCCGCCGGAAGGGCCCGCCTTGGCGTAGTGTCTGACCCGGGACTCTGCTTTGGTAATTAAAAAAGTTATCAGCTTTCTTCGTCTCTAGGGAACCCTTTGGCTTTTCACTTAACGGTACTGTGATTTGGATGGAAAAGGAAAATGTGCCTTTAAACTTTAAATAAAGTCGCCCTGCACAGTCATGGAACGGCAGGCAGGGAGGTGCATGTGCCCCGCGGACGCCGGGCGCCTCGGTGGCTCACGGCGCCCCGTGTGTTTGCTCAACAGCCGCCGAAGGAGTTCAGAGTCTGGAAGTCCAACTGCGTGCCGCCCCCGGAGACGTACGCGGCGGAGAAGAAGCCGCCGCCGCCCGAGCTGGACATGGCCATCAAGTGGTCCAACATCTACGAGGACAACGGCGACGACGCCCCGCAGAGCGTGCGGAAGGCCCGGCTCCTGCCGGACGGGGAGGAGACGGTGGAGTCGGGTAAGGCGAGGCAGGGGGTGCGATCAGCACCTTTTGGTCCCGGAGATGGTTCAGGAAGATGGAGCTGCTGGATGCAGTTTAAATCCAGCGAGCTAGCAAATTGATTAGGAGAGTCTTTGAATACTTTTTACTGTGTTGTTTTTTTTTTTGTTTTGAAAGATAGTATGAAGTCAGCTGCGAAGCGCTGCTGTCTCCGCCTGTAGTATTTGCTCTGTTTTAGAGAAAGAGCACACATTATTCAGGGAACTGTATTAAAGGGTCGTTGTGCAGCCAAGGTTGAGAACCACTGCTCTCTAGAGTGAAATCTCTGATATCTCAGGCAGTGGTATGTGGGGTTTATGACGGCTTATTATTAGAATAGCGGAGTTAATGCATGGATTCCTTCTTGTGATTGCAGTTGTGAAGGCTTCATATTATATGAAAGGGGTTGTGGTTTAAAGCGAAAATTAGTGTGACAAAATGAGCTTAACCGGGTCATACTATATAGTCATTAAAAATAGTAATGTGATGACCTAGTTGTCTTGCCTTCATCATAATATCATAATTTCATCTCTTACTTGGACTGTAAGTAGCCACAGTAATCTCTGCTGCCACACTTTTAATTACCCATTTTCATCGTTCACACTGCAGCTAATAATGTTAACTTTCCAGAAATCATCCCTGATTATGTAACTCACCTGCCCAAAACCCTTCAGCAACAGCACAGAGTCAAAGCCTTCTGTGCCGGGCTCTGCCTTTCTCTCCGCTCTCATTTCACCCGGCCCCCTTCTAGCACTTTCAGATCTTAAAATTCAAAACTGAGTGCGCCGTGCTACTTTATAGTTCCACGCCTTTCAGTATATGTTGCACCGTAGTCTGGAATGCTCTCTTCCTCTTTGGCTGGTAAACTCATTTATCCCTTAAACTCCCTCTAATTAATTTTCTGTGCCTGTGTATTCTAATGCTATTGATTGCACTTACCACCTTTTATGTGACTAGTTATTCACAGTCTGGCTCCTTTATGAAAATGAGTTCCTTACACAACAGGGTCCAGATTTTATTTATGTTTGTTTGTATCAAAGTTTGCAGGAGAATACATCCTAAGTACTCAGTGGACAGTTGTTGAGTTGGACTAAATATTTTGGACTGTCATTTTAATGAAAGGGTGTACCATTTTTGTTAAATAGATTTCTGATCGTCTTCCCATAAATCAAAGGCAACCGTGCAGAGAGTTTTGACTGTTTTAAGAGCAAGGGTAACCAACTGGTAGTTCTTCAGTTTTTATTCTACTTGGCTTTTTCATTTCTTTCACTGATTTCCCAATATGTATTAGAAATCACCAAGGCACATCAGTAAATGCATCTTTCTGAAGATACTAAATGAAGGGGGCATTTAAAATACCTCATATTGTATAGTATTTTATATCATTAATAATAACACTTTTGCATAAATACTCTTTAATCTTTACAACACCATGTGAAAATGTGGAACTGAGAGCTTGTGTGATATGTCCAAAGCCACAAAACTAAAAAATGGCATGCTCTAAGGTAGGTACCTTCACAAATTCAGGTCTTTAAATGGAAATGACGCATTATTAAACTGGAATTTAGTCTTCATATATTTTTCGAGCTAGAGAGTGCATAAGAAATGTTCCATAGGAAGAATGACAGCAAGGCCACTAGAGTTGACGGTGTAACTGGGGTGCCATACGCAGGTGCTCTCCTTTGTTCCTCTGGAAAAGGCGAGGATTATATATCCAGGACACGTGGAAAGAATTTTCTTTTTTGTCCAGCTTGCCTATTGAGTTCAGATAGAAGGAATTCCAAATATGTGACAGACTGCTATTGCCTTAGTTATTTTCTGAGCTTTTGATCATGTGATGGCCCTCCATCAGAAAGTGAATGTTGGCAAAACCAAAAAACAGAAGGACCCAAACACACTCTTACCAGTTTAAAGCCGGATCACAAGATTGAAAGATAATCCTGAAGTCTATCTTATAATAAATACCTTCCTTTAATTCATAAAATATCTTGTATTAAGTTTTTAGATTATCACATTATTGTGCTTACTTTTTCTTCCCATTTTCTGCCCTTTTGTCCTTTTTGCCAGTTAACTTCTTCCAGATATTTTAAGTGGAATTGAGAAAGGTGCAAAACTGGTCATTGAATCTTGCTATTTATTAGCACCTCTTGTTTAGTGGTTGTAAAATATAGATCTGTAGCGCTTAGATAATGAACTGTAGCTTTATTAACAGTCATGCAAGCTTAGCTCAAGTAGCTAATGCTTTCTTTTTTAATTTAGAAAATTAGCTTGTATTAATAATTTAAACTTATTTACTTCTGGTGACATGACTTCCATAATAGAAAAATTGTTTTTTGACTCTTGCCTCTGTAATATATGGCACAAAGTAGTAAAGCTGGTGAAGGAACATTTCAGGGTTTTGGAGTTGTTTTTTCCTGCTCTGGTTTTTAAGGCAATGCCTTGTTATGTCACTAGATGGCATTAGCTCTTCTGCTCATATCAGTGATAACTTTTCCAGCCTCAGTAATTTGTGTTTTTGTTGTTGTTCGGTAAATGCACTTATAACAAGTGGTGGGTTAAAAGCAGAAGTGTCTTAAGATAATCTTTTTATATATGTTAACAGATTTTTCTAGTAGAGTTACAAAGTAACTAATTTTTATATTAGTACTGAAAATAATCTCTAAAGTCAAGCATGAAGATAATTAAACTCCAATTAAAAACCATAGGCTTGGTTTATTTGAGCTGTATATTATTTTACTTGGTTTGTAGAGCAAGGATCTTCGTGTATACATAATAAACTAATGCTTAAAACTTTGGTTTGTAAATTCCTGGGATGATTTGTTAATCTGAATTGTCTTTTATCTTACCATCTACATAAATCCATAGTGCTTTATTAAATGTATGAATAACATTTCCATGCTATGTTTGAAGATGAAGATGAATCACCTCTTTATACTAATTATTGCCCATATCAACAAAGGAAATATTCTGAGTATGGTACAGTTAGCAGAAAGAAATTGAAGACTTAAGGTTTTAACTATATTTCCTCTATAGTTTTATGATCTGATATCATTGGCTTCCAAAATTTTTTAATATAAAGGTCCCTTTCAAAAAGTTCAATGAATTCAGTAATGTGCTTAAAATAAATTTGTATTTTGTAAATCATATATTCTACAAGTTATTTATTCCATCTATGTAGTGTTCTTAATATAAAGCCACACATTTGTTCAGAGAAATGGAAAATTAGCAGCTGGTCTGAGCTACCCTGTGTTTTATTGAAACATGTAGTTGGATTTTTTGTTGTTGTTTTTCTGTTTCTGTAGTTGGATATTTTAAGTTGAAAAAAATGGTCCACTTCTCATTTTTGACATATTGTCAAATTAATTTTTTGTAGCTACAGACATTAGAAAAGTTATAGAGAACATAGTTTTAATGTAAGGTTCTTCTCCATCCTCCCTCTCAAATTCTTCACAGTATGAAGGAGGAAAGATGTCTGTTTTTCTGTTACCATTGGAATATTCTCACCCTGCGAGGAATGGGATAGTGAGGGTAAGGGGAGTAGAACTAACTACATAGGACATAATTGAAAATACAGTTTCAGTGAAACATCTACCTGTGAGTGATTTTTTTAACTGCAAAATATAAGGAGCCTAGGGATGAGATAAGGAAGTTATTTGTTTGGTGGGAGAGGGGGTAGTTAAAGCAGATTGAAGGGAAAAAGTATCTGATAGCCATTTAAATAACGTTATGTTAAATTGATTTGTGTGTGTGTGTATGAAAAATAGTGTGTTCCATTTGTACAAAGTGTAGATTGAATACATACAACATATGCTGTGAAATACATGGGAATAGCTTTTTCAGAACAGATCTGATTTTTGTATTTTACCTTAAATATAGCACTAAAGGGTGAATTTTGTATAACAATTGAAAAAAAACCCTTTTTTTACTTGCACTTTAAAATCAGTTAATTTTTGTTTTTTCATTGGGAAACTTTGAAAGAAACATTAGTTGAAGCTAGCTGATGGTATTATTACAAAGTAAATGAAATTGTAATGCTTTTTAAAAATCACTGATTGAAATTCTTTTTTTCCTGTTTAAAGATGATGAAAAAGACGAGCATACTTCTAAAAAGCGCAAAGTAGAACCAGGAGAACCAACAAAGAAGAAAAAGTAGAAAACAACAAATGACAGATTTTGAACTGCGAAACTTCTTGATGAAATGGTTTTTTGGACAGATAAGTTGATATTGTAAAATATGAAATATCATCTCCATGAAAGTACCTGTTAATAAGTTTTGCTGCAGGAACTTTCCACTGTAAAATTCACTTTTTATTTAAAACTTGTATGTATTTAAAACTCAAATGGTGACTTGTGATTGTGAAGTTGACAACACTTAGAAGCATTCTTGCTTTCACAGAACTGGTGACATGCTTTGAGATTTCTGTCAGATGTTGACATGCCAATGTTCTATGAACCTTTTATAAAGGAATGTATTTTTAAAGTAAATATAATGTAATGTACTGTGAACTTGTAGGGTGCTTTTCAACAGTGTTTGTACAGTGTAAATAGATCATGGAAATAAAATTACTTATTCAATAGTACCATTACTGCATTACATTAACATTTGAATATTTATGACAGATACTGCCTTTGCCATGTGATGTTAATAGTAGGTATTACCATTTAGGGCTTTCCTCCTGTGTTCCGGGTGCTTTGTACATAACATTATCTGTGATCCTCAAACAGCCTAGTAAAACAGGTATTAGTAGCCTTATTTTATAATAAAGCGTAACATCCAAGGTTACACAGCTAGTGAGCAGTGAATTTGGGATTTAACTCACGACACTTGAGCTCTAAAATCATCACGCTAAACCATCTATCCGCCAATCAAAATTTAGGAACTGTGATTGGCATCTTTTCCAGGTATCCTTCTGTGGTAGGTAGTGGAGATCCTCTCCTCACCTGATTGTATTGTACGTATATGTCTTATATTGTGAAAATTCATTGATTTCCCTGTTACATAGTAAGTTTGCTGAATACAAAGAGTTGCCAGATGTCAAAAATAAAAATACAGGACACACAGTTAAGTTTGAATGTTACATAAACAACAAATAATGTTTTAGTATGTGTAATATTTAAAACCTATTTATACTGAAAATTTGTTTACCTGAAAATCAAATTTAACTGGGTGTCTTATAATTTATCTGCCAACCCTACTTCTACATGTTTTCTCTACCCAGTTCCTATTTTAATGCTTGTATATAGTAATAATCAAGAAAACAAGATTGTAGTCAGGAAGATAATATTTGATTTGACTTATATGGTCAAATGTAGTGCTGTTATTTGTAACATTTTGAACAATAAAAGGAAAAACACTGCATCAGTCTTCCCATGATTCTTAGGCCTGTAAGAGACAGTGTTAATTACAGGACACTGTATTTAAAGTGTTAAAAACATTAGTTTTGAAAAATCCCCAGTCCAATTGTTTCCCCCCATACCGGAAGCCAGTCTTTAAAAAACTATAAAATTTGTTTAGTTGGGAACATGATCAAGTAAATTAAAATTTGTGTCATTAAAAATATACCAGCCATGATGTTTTTGGAATAAGCAAGGAACGTAACAGTATGATGGTTTCTAGTATGTCTCAACTTACAAAAAAAACAATTCTGCAGCTGCCTATCCTCTAGGTTTAGAAAAGTATGAATCCCAAAATTGAAGTAATTGACAAAGCAAGAAACTGTTTAAGGTTGAAGTCTTTGTATGTAAATAATTTGGAGGGGTATGGCATCAACTGGTAAAGCTTAACCCAATGTGGCACCAAATTAAATGGGATTATAATTATGAGGCAAAATGTGTGGTCTGAATGCGTGTATTGGTGGAACAGATAGCTCAGAAGTTGCTGAAATATTACAAAATTTTAAAAATGACAGCAAACCATAACCCCACCAAAAAAAAGCCCATCAAGCCACTCTGAAAATCTTTTAAACCTTTCGTTCCACTCCCATTGGTTTAACTCCCAGCTTATACCAGTTAAGACAGAAAAGCTCACTACAGCAGTCCCCATGGGTGCTTTAAGCCTCCTTTCTACAAGGTAACAGAATTGAGAGGAAACATACTATTCTTTTTGGAAGGGTTGTATGTTTCAATATTTTAGGACAAGTAGTGGCCACACTTGCGATATTAAGCAACTTCTGGGAATGTGCGTCTATGATACATAGTTCAGGCTAGTTTTCATATGGGAGGGGGAAGGGAAGATAACAAGGAAGGTTAAATATTTTGGAACAGTTTCAGCCATTTGTATCTTGAGTTTCTTTTCAAAACATGGCCAATTAATGGGGAGGGAGGTGGATTTCTTCACCTTCCACAGAAATATCCCTGGTTGGAAAGTAGACTTTCGTGGCACTTTCTACATCTGTCACCTCATTAGAGAATGGATTCTTTACCCCTTCAGAGATGTTTTGGGAACATGTTTGCTTAGGGTGTCCATGTGGGTTCTCAGGTAAGGAGCTGCTTAGTTTAGGGATAATCCAGTGTAAAAGCTTAGAAAAACCCATATAGATAAGAAAAATCCTCTATAATCAAATTGCTTCTTTGTTAGATAATCAAATCACGTGATATTTCTGATTGTTTGCACATCTTTAGGATAAGGAAGTTGTATCAGGCATGAAGAACTTTTTTGTATAAGGATAAAATTGAGAAAAGAACTTAAGCATTTTTGGGTCATGTTGTAAAATTTAAAGTGTAAATAGCCTTATAGAGCTTTGTGGAAAACATTCTAATTGGAATCAAAGAGCATTGTTGAGAAAATCGACACTACTTTTTAGCCATTAAAATCATTTCCAAATGAGAGGAGGGACAATTAAAATATGAATGAACTGATGCAGCTTTGGACATGACCTACATATATATAAAACATGTTGCCACATGATTGAGATCACAAAGCCCTACCAGAGATATTTGAAAAATGTGATAATTTTATAGATATTTGAATGAACTTGGCAACTCAACTTGATAGGTCAAAACTGATGCATTTAAATTCACAGCTGGACTTAAAATGTATCGTTGGTGGAATTTTGGATTTTAGAGTTTTGTATCCATACAGAACTGCTCCCCTGTTTTACTCTCCATGATCACTTAGTACAGGAGTGCCAGGCAGACAGTCCTACAAAAGGGTGTGAAATTCCCAGCAAGTGTTTTGTTGAACTTTTCATTACGTTCTGAAGCTTTCTCTCTCTCCTTCCACTTAGCTTTCCCAATTTGAAGCATGGCAAACTTTAATGCAGGAGAAAAAAAAAGATACCAAGAAGCATTTGTATGAATTGCCCCCAGAGGTAGAACTTTCAGGCTGTTTTGTTTATTGATGAGCAATGCCTGGCACATAGTAGGCACTCAATGTAACTGCTAACTGTTGATGGTAAGCTGAATTCCTCACCCCAGGCTTAGGGGTGATCCAGCAGAGGTTTGTGTTTTCAGTTATATGTGCCAATAAATCTTGACAGTTTAAACCAATTTGAGTTGAGTTTTCTGTCATTTTCCATCAAAAACATCCCAATTGATGAGAAACTCTTCTTACTCTCTTGATTTCTCCCAGGGCCCCATGCAATCCTGGTTCGTGTCTCTGTTTTCTCTGGCTCTTTCTCTGGCAACAGTCCTTGAATGCCAATGTAGATTATATAGTTCCTTTCTCATTCTCCACACTGGTTCTTGATTCCAGCCAAGTTTCAGCCCCAGATTTGCATATCCAACTGTATATTTCCCCTTGGTTTTCAAAGACCCCTCACATACCAGATGTCCAAAACCAAAGACTGTGTCAAAACCCATGTCAACTCCCATATTTCATTTCTAGTTAATGGTGTCACCATCTAGAAATTTGCCCTCTGCATCACTTCCCATCACACAGGTTTGGGCAGTAAACCCTGAAGGTTCTCCTAGTCTCACATACCTCTTAATCTGGCTCTAATGAATTGTTTACAATTCCCTAGATATCCTGTTAGTTTCATAGTTCTGTGCCTTCTCTGGTACAGTTTGATTGGCCTAGGCTTCATCTACATACTTCTTATCCTCCAAGAAGCAGTTCAAACATTCCCTTCTTTATATACTTGGTTCTGTTTATCGATAAATCTGGACCTGTACATTGTTTTCCCCCATGCTCAGTACTAAACGAATAGCCAGCATTTACTGAGTACTTGTCAGGCTTGCTCTTGGTGCATGTATTAACTCATTTAATTCAATGAGGTATGTGCTATTACGAGCCCTTCTTTTCAGGGGAGAAAACTGGGCTTCCTCACTACATTGAAGGAGAGGAAGGAGCGGCTGAATGAGCCAGCTGATTGATTTGTTAATTCCTGTCTGTTTCATTCAGAGAATGTCTTACCCCTAGAAGGCACTCAGAATACAAATATTTGGATAATTAGTGAATCCAAAACCAGTTCACCAAAAGTGCAGAATTTGTTGAATACACCAGAAACATTTTTCATTAGGCTGATGTAAAATGAAGGTCAATATGTAAAGTTTTAAAGATGATCAATGCATATTTCAATGACTTTGTAGCTTAATTACCACGTATTTGGAGTATTTTTATTTGAACACCTTAAAGCAATAGAGCTGGGAATATATCCCTGTCCCTTTAAAACTATATTTTAGGTTGTCAATTGTTTTTTAAAGCAAAGTGAGATAGTTTTAAGCCACAAATTTTGCTTCAAATTTCATTGGCTTTTCTCTAACATTTCAAATTATGGCTTGAGTTTAGAATCATAGCACCGGGGCGTGGGAAGTCCTCCAGAGGTGCCCCAGTACAGCCTTCCCATAATGTAGGAATGTCTGCTCTATGATCTTCGCCTCTCTTTTTCAAGGCTCACAGACAAGCCCATGAAATGACAGGTTTACAGGCTGGATTTGAAAAGTCATTTCCTGTATGTCTGTAATATTTTGGTACCCAGGGTCTGGAACTCCTGTTCCTTTCCCTGTGTTTTGCCATTTTCCGAAAAAGGAGAAGAAACAGGATTTAGTGCATATCATTGAAGTAAAAGTGCAGCTCTATTCCTGGTATAATTACCTGTCTTTGTTTCTAAATGGGACAAAAATTCTAACAACCTTCCCAAGGACACTGGTGAGTTTGCATTAACATTTTAAATTTAGAATTCCTAAGAGAAACTGCAAGGAAATAACAAAACAAGCACTTCCAACTAAGGAGGTGACGTGTCTGCCAGCAAAGCCATCAGCCAGTCAACTCACACATAACTCCTCTGAGGGTCACGTGCAAGGGGATTTTAAGACTCTGTTGCTAGTTTTTGCTAGTTTTCAGTTTGGACACACACACACACACACACACACACACACACACACACACACACACCTCCTGTGTCTGTGAGACACACACACACACACACACACACACACACACACACACACACACCTCCTGAGGCTTTAAGAGTCTATAGAACCTTGCTCTCTTTACCATGTTCTGCCTTCAGGCCTTCCCCTCCCATCTTCTCCTTAATTACAAAAAGTGGCCCAAAAGCCTTAACAGTAAAATGTCTTCCATAACATCTGGAATTCATATGTCAAATCTGTAAGGCATACCATCTTGAGTTTTTTTCCTCTCTTAATTTAAGCTTAATGACGTGAGCTCCAAGTGCCTGCTGCCCCTGCCTCCCTCCATACCAAATGAATTAGGGCAATTACCTGAGCCAGCCAGGGCTGCAGATCTGTTAAAGCCTGTTATTGAGGTTAACAAATGAGAGGGTTAATTTCTCTAGACTGCTCCACAGTTGGGGAAGAAAGATAAGGTAGGGTGCTTTAGAATTTTCAAGCTTTTTTCTCTACAGCAAGCTGCCACACTGGAGAAGAGCTTGCTTTGGGATTCCAGACTGTCTGGAACCCTGAGGTAAGTGACTGAATTCTGAACCAAATCCCTGGAATTCACTACCGCTCACGAAAGAGGCTCCCCTAGCCTTGCTGCTTCAACTGTAAAAAAGAGGTGGGTGCTTTTGTTAAAGGAATAGGATTGCCAGGTAGTAGCCTCTGGCAACAACTTGGCGCTGTTGACTTAAAACCTTAGACAGTAAGTGGCATTTTCTAGATAATTTGGCCAGGGCCCTGTGTATTTTTGACTTATTTACAAGTTGCTGAATTTATCCAGTCACTTTGTCTAATTATAAACTGCCTAGGTTTTTCTATTCTTTTTCCACTTTTGTTTCCACTGTAATAGTATCAAGGCTATCCTATGTCAGTCTTGCTGGGCAGCCAAACCAGAGTGCCTAATTTAATCTTTTGCCCAGGAGGTTTTTTTCAGATCACACAGCTTAGTGTTGAATATTTTTTTTAAGCCCCAGGGAGTTAGTTGAAGAGATTAAATTTTCTTAACATTACCATAATTTCAACTAACTTTTCCAACAGGGATTTGTGAAAATGTGATAAACAGTGATGGAGAACAGGTTTTCTATTGCCTCACGGAAGTGCCAAAAAACCTGTATGTCACAGAAGCAAAAAAAAAAAAAATTAAGTGCATTCTTTACTATAAGTATATTTAGCCTTTTCAAGGACAGGAACAATGTTTACACCAAAATACAATAATTCTTTATATTTAAGTCACATTTCAATTCTCATAAAATGAATGTTAGATATAAATTCTTTATAATACTAATGTTCATTTTCAAATTTTCTAATTATGAAAATGATACATGTTCTCTGTAGAAGTTCTAAAAAAAAACTAAAAGAAACAAGAAAATGAAAATCACTTTTATCCAGTAACATTTTGATATAAAGTATTTTCTTTGAGTGTTTTTGTATGCACATCTGTATATATCCAGAACAGTAAACATCAATTCCATTAAGAGTTCTTCAGAAACTTAATTTTTATTTTCATTAATCTATTGGACATTAAAACTATTTCCATATGTTTTCACCACTAAGATGAACATCGTTGTATTTGGTTGTCGTATTTGATCGTAGAACTACTTTTGTGAAAAAGCATTCCAGACGGAGTCGTTTGTAAAGTTCATCCAGTTTGCTTGACTTATTGCTCCTAACTTCTTGAAACCACATTTAAACAGGTACTTTCACATTTTTGGAATATCTCCTTGAAATCCTAAACATTAAATCTCTTGCCAGAAGCCAAACCCTTATAAAAGCATTTTGGCATTTCTAAAATATGTCCTCCTTTTAGCTCTTTTGAAAAACCACGTTTCTTTTTAAACTGTCCCAAAAGCTACCCAGATGCCAAAAAAGCTACTCACCAGTGCTCACATTCAGAGCATGGTTATTTTACCCACAGCAAAAGGAATTTGTGGCTACTATGAAATGAAGTGCACACACCCTACAAAAAAAAAAAAAGCCCTGGACATTTTGGCTCAATGGAAAGAGCATCAGCCTGTGGACTGAAGGGGTCCCAGGTTCAATTCTGGTCAGGGGCACATGCCTAGGTTGCGGGCTTGGTCTCCAATGTGGGGCATGCAGGAGGCAACCAATTGTACTCTCTCATCATTGATGTTTCTATCTCTCTCTTCTTCTCCCTTCCTCTCTGAAATCAATAAAAATATATTTAAAAGAAAAAAGGAAAGAAAGAAAATGCTTCCTTATCGGGCTTGTGGAATTGGGGAAATTCCACAAGAGCTCCCAGCACACCTTTACCAGAGAGTTAAAAAGCAGACTCCCAAGAGAGGCGCTCCCTGGGAGAAGTAACATTATCCTCTCTCATCTTGTCACTTAATCTCTTGCATTGTTGCCTCCCTGCAGGACATATATTTTACAAACTGATTAGGGACTGCTGGGGAGTCAGCAGGGCCTTACATTTCTTGTGGGACAAACTCGGGGACCCAGCACAAAGCAATAAAGTGAGAAACTGTTCAATAAGTAATGGAACAAATGAACCAACCCTTAACATCTTACAGCAAGTGAGTGTTCAGGTCTTCTGCCGGCCTTTTCTCAATGGGGACCCAGCAAAGCCCTGAGGGTGGGGAAAGGACTAGTAAAGTGCTGTTTACCAATGTCCTTATTTCCCTGGATTGGCCCTGAAGGAAGCTAACCAAGTCTGATTCTGATCCTGTACCTCAGTTAATCCAACTATTAATAAGCTTCGATTATCTGGGATTCTCATTCTCCACCCCTCTCAATGTTTAGAAAAAAATGTGTGTTTTTTTAAAAATATATTTTATTGATTTTTTACAGAGAGGAAGGGAGAGGAAGAGAGATAGACAGTTAGAAACATCAATGAGAGAGAAACATCTATTTAGCCGCCTCCTGCGCACCCCCTACTGGGGATGTGCCCGCAACCAAGGTACATGCTCTTGACCGGAATCGAACCTGGGGCCCTTCAGTCCACAGGCCGACGCTCTATCCACTGAGCCAAACCGGTCAGGACAGAAAAACATGTTTTAAGAAAAACAAGAATTTTTACTAAAACACACACACACACACACCTATACTTACTTCTCAGGGTTGGCCCTTGACTAGATACAAAGTTTCTCTATTAATGTTTCGAGAAGTGTGTCCCAGAAAAACTCCCGCAGATGCTCTCAGAAAAGGGCTTCATTGACTCAGGCTAGGATTCCTTCCTGCTAGAAATTCACAACGAACATGAGAAGACTCCGAGGAATCATCCAATAAAGAAGCCTTTGGCGGTCGAAGGACCCTTTCACAGGGGTCGCCTAAGACCATCCTGCATACCAGATATTTACATTACGATTCATAACAGCAGCAACATTACAGTTATGAAGTAGCAACGAAAATAATTTTATGGTTGGGTCACAACATGAGGAACTGTAAAGGGCCAGAAGGTTGAGAACCACTGAATGCATAAATGGATGGAACAACAGGTCCATGTTTCTCTCTTTCTCGCTCTCTCTCTCTCTCTCTCTCTCTCCTCTCTCTCTCTCAAATCAATAAAAAAAAAAGCCCTGCCAAACTGAAAAAAAAAATTAAGTCTTAAAGAAAGATAAAATAGTCGTATTTGCTTGCGTTTGTATAAAGAAATATTGTTAGAATACACAAGACGCCAGTGAAAGTATTCACCTATGGGGAGAGGGGTGTGGAGGGATAAATAGTGATAATGTTTAACTTGACCGGAGCCCTGGGCTCCAGGAAAACAGTGAAGGTAAGGAATCCCCCAACCCTTTGTGTTCCGGAAAATAACAAAGGACCCTCCTGCTGCCTGAAATAAGAGCCATCTGCATTCTTCCTCCAGACGCCCCGCCCCGTAAGACTGGCATGGATGGCTCCCTTGTTTACCTGTCCCCTGCCTGTTCTCTGAGACACCCCTCCTGAATCAACATACCCCCTTTGTAACAGCCAGGATAAAATCATCTCCTTAGTTGTCCAGTATGTTTTCACAACACGGATGGGGGTGGGGTGGGAAATTTCTCTGAGGAAATCTCTTTATATCATTTTGATTTTGTTTTTTGTTTTTTTAAAGGACAACGTTTATTGCTGCCAGAGGCTTTTATCATCATCAGTATCATTTTGATTTTTGAACCATGTGTGACTGCATTGCTTACTTTAAAGTGTTTAATTGAATTTAAAATACAAAACAAGTAAAAGATATCTCTGATTAACTACTGGTTCAATGGAAAGTTTTGTTAACCACAATATCTCAGTGCCGGCATCCCAGTTACCTATTTCAGGATAGAAGTACGTCCTGTCCTATTCTTCAGTCGTGTTTCTACTGATTGATGAGGTACTCGCTCATTTACACTTTCCAGGCTTTTCTTCCTCATAAGTAGACTTGAAATAGAGAAAGTAGAGAGAAAGGAAGAAGAGTGGGAAAGCAGAAAGCAGTTCTGTCCTCTGATGTATGTTTTGTTTAACCTGAGGCTAATAAGATTCTTTACTTTGAGCACATAATCTCTCCTCCTTTTGCAAAAAACAAACAAAAACCCCACAAAAGGTTGTCATTTTCTCTTGTTTTCCTCTACATATTCCTGCCTTTGGCCTTCTCCCTCCTTCCCCTTCAGTTTTCATTAATGTTTTGGGGGCTGAGCTTACATGTGCCTTGTGTGTGTTCTCTCCCCCTCATTGCTGCTGGAACTTGGATGTGGTGAGCTCGCTTTGATGAGAAGCCCTAGGAAAGGGCACAGCAATTCCCTGGCAGGAACCTGGATCCCCGAGTGAGCATGAGGAGCAAGGCTGTCCTGAGGACCTGGACCATCTGCACTGAGACTAGGAGAGAAAGAAACCCCGTTCCTGAGCCACTGCACGGTTTAACTTTATCCTAACGAACACGGCTTCTTTTCAAGAAAATCAAAAGGGCTATACTGTACTAGGTAATCTCTAAGAGGCTTCCCAGTGCCAACCTACATGAATCAAAGCCTGATTTTGCCACTTTAAAGCGTTACACAGGCTTTGAAGCATAGCCGTGTTTATACAGCATATCACTGGGCACAGCTGCACTGCATTTGCTACTCTGGCCTAATGGATATGACCTGGACTTTGGGTTCAGCCATCATAAATTCAGCTCCTGGACCTGCCCCTTACCACCTGGACCCTGGGCGAATTGCTTAAAGTCTGAGCCTTACTTTCTTATCCATAAAATTCAAATAACACAAGGAACTACTGTACAACCTGAGATAATTCAAACAGATTTTCTTAACTAATAATAAATGCTCAATAAATTGTAGTTCGTCGTTCTCGTTGTTGCTAATGTTATGATTAGCATGACTTTATCAAGAACATAAACCACAACTATACTACTTCTCGTATAAACAAATTTTAGCCAAATTCTAATGATCTCCTTTTTATCAACATTTGAAATTTATGGATGAAAAGCATCACAACAGATTGAAATCACTGCAAAGGGTGCAGTGAATAGATGTGGTAGAGACGGTACTGTGTGCTTCTACGTGGTGCTCTTGTCTTCCTGGGAATACAGGAGGACTATATTTCCCAGCCCTCTTGCAAATAGGTGAGGCCTCATCAAAGGGCAGCAAGTCAAATTAATGTGGATGTAAATTCTCTCTGGTCTCTCTCTTCCCTTAAAGCCACTGGTTGAGCTGGTAGCATCATAAAATGATGGCACCCCCATTGACCCGAGGTCTTGAGGGACTATGCAGAGAAGATCCACTTTCCACCTCAACCTCCCACTGGCTCACATTGGATATGTAGAATGAGAAATAAGCCTTGCTGGATTGACATTAAATATGCTATCACATTACCTGTCCTTTTCTAGTATAACTAGAGGCCCAGTGCAGGAAATTTGTGCACAGGTAGAGTCCCTAGGCCTGGCGAGCAATCGGGGCGTTCCGCCTGCTGCCAGGGGCTCCCTTCCCCAGCTGCCAGCTGCCGGCCAGTGCCTTCCTTCATTCTGCACCATCCCCTGGTGGTCAGCGCATGTCATAGCAAGCAATTGAACTCCCAGTCTCCCGGTTGAACTACCGAGGGGACACTTCGCATATTAGCCTTTTATATATATAGATATAATGCATAATGACCAACTTGCCATTAATATCCACAATACTTATGCCTTTGAATTGAATTGAAAGGTCAAAGTGCCCACCACCTATTGACTGTGATAGACTCTTGTTGGAAATTTTCATTACTAAAATCCCTAAAGGTGACTTAAAATATAGAAATTGTTATTTCATTAACAAAAGTATAGAGACAAAAATGTTCTCAGAGTGATTAATATAAAGGTTCTATGATTAGAGCCCCTAGTAATTTTTTTAAAAAAACTTCTATCCAACCACCGCCCCTCACCCCAGGCCTTCACCACCCTATTGTCCATGCCTGTGGACTATGCATATACACATACAAGTTCTCTGATTGATCTCTTTCATCCCACCCAACCTCTTCTGCCTTATCTCTGAGGTTCAACAGTCCATTCTATGCTTCTATGTCTCTGTTTTGTTCATCAGTTTATTTTGTTCATTAGATTCCACGTATGAGTGAGATCATGTGACACTTATCTTACTCTAATTGAGAGCCCTTAGTAATTTAAAAAAAAAAAAGCTGGTATAGCCCTGGTTGAGAAGTTCAGTTGGTTAGAGCATGGAATAGACCGAGCAAGGTTGCAGGTTCCATCTTTGGTCAGGGCATATGCAATAATCAACCAATGAATGCATAAGTGGATGGAGCAACAAATCAATCTTTCTCTCTTTTTCTCTCCCCCTTCTTCTCTCAAAAATAAATAATAATTTAAAAAGTCATGATGTGCGCATTTTTTTAAAAAAGAAAAGCTATTATAGCTTTTTATTGAGTGTAGTTATTGAGATGATTTTTTTAAAATGCATATTATTGCATAGTGGTTAAGAATACTCTAAATGACTTTAAGTCAGACTAACTAGGTTTGAATACTGACTTAATTTTTTATTTTGGGCAAGGTCTTTCATTTCTGTGGCCCTCAGTTTCCTCATTTATAAAATAGTTTTATATTCTTCCCTTATAGGGTTATTATAAAGAGTATTTAGAACATTCATGACACATCCTATCTAATAATAGACAAACATGGTAATTGACCATACCTTTGCTATGCCTCCCAGTGGCTAATCAGCAAGACATGCAAATTAACCACCAACAAAGATGCCGGTTAATTTGCATAGGTAGACGCAAAGCGGCAGAGTGAAGACTGAAGGCAGCTCAGGCCAGAGCAGCGAAGGCTTGAAGGCGGCTCCGGCCGGAGCGAAGGCCTGGGTCCCGGGTGCCGGAGGAAAACCGGTGCCGGCAGCCAGGGGAAGGGAAGGCCTATTGCACGAATCTTTTTGTAGACTAATAATAAGCTATTATTATTCTGATAACTATTTCTAATAATTCTAATGATTTCTGAAATTAGAAATTATGCAACATGATCCTGGCATAGGAATAGATCAATAAGTCAATGAAACAGAACAGAGAATCTGGAGTAGATCCAAGGCATGATTACTATCCAGTCCTTGGTTGGCATGGTGTCCCTGGAGCACTGATTTACCACCAACATCTGTTCTGTGGGTCTGTGCCCACACTGGTTTGACAGTTTATATTTCACATATACCCTTCACATATATCCTAGGACATATGGGAATTTAGTACATGCAAAATGTGGTACTTTAATGCAATGGTAATGGATGATTCATTTCACATATATTGCTGGCCAACTCCTTGCTATACATGTGTTAGAATAAAAGTGAGACCATTAACTTATATTATACTAGAGGCCCAGTACATGAAATTCATGCAGGGGGGGTGGGGGGTGCGGTGTCCCATCAGCCCAGCCTGCACCCTCTCCAATCTGGGACCCCTCAGGGGATGTCCGACTGGTGGTTTAGGCCTGATTCTGAGGATTCACAATTCAGGACCGCTGGCTCCTAACTGCTCACCTGCCTGCCTGCCTGATTGCTCCTACTGGCCCCCCTGCCAGCCTGATCACTCCTAACTGCCTCTGCCTGCCAGACTGGTCGTCCCCAACTGCCCCCCTTGCCAACCTGATTGCCCCTAACTTCCCGCTCCTGCCGGCCTGGTTGCCCTTAACTGCCCCCACCCCCCCGCTGGCCTGGTTGCCCCTCACTGCCCCCCTCTATTGGCTTGGTAGCCGCCAACTGTGCCCCCCTGCCGACCTGGTCACCCTTCACTGCCCCCCTGGTGGCCTGGTCGCCCCACACAGCCTGCTGCTCAGTTGTTTGGTCATCCCTCACTAACCCTCCTGCCAGCCTGTTGCCCCACTCAGCCTGTTTGATCATCTGTTGGGTCATCTGTTTGGTTGTAATGGCCCCTGGCTCTTCATATATATAGATAAGCATAACTTCAGATGGATTTTGAAATTTAAATGTAAAAAATGTAACAATGGAAACTTAGCCCTAGACATTGGAGAGACTTTTAGCAGGAAACTCAGAATTTATAAAAGTAAAAATTAATAACTACTCAAATATATATATATACATACACACACACACACATACATACATACACACATACATACATACTAGAGGCCCTGTGCACGAAATTCATGCTCAGGTAGGGTCCCTAGGCCTGGATGGCAATTAGGGCCGATCAGGGCCTTCCAGCTGCCGGCTGGGGCCTCCCTTCCCTGGCTGCTGACTGCCAGTTGCTGGCTGCTGGCCGGGGCCTTCCTTCATTCCGTGCCACCCCCTGGTGATCAGTGCAAGACATAGTGAGTGATAGGTCTCCCGGTCAAACTCCCAAGGGGACAATTTGCATATTAGGCTTTTATATAGAGAGAGACACACACATATATATGTAATATTTTTAAACCTTTTATTAAAAAAAGGCTTTAAAAATGACTTAATAGAAAATGGATAAGGGTGTAAAAAGGCAATTTATGTAAATTTACCTAAGAGCAAATCCAAGAGGGCCACTAGATACAGAAAAAGATGCCAAGAGGGCCACTAGATACAGAAAAAGATGCCAAGATGCGGGCCGCATGAGGACTCAGGGAATTGCAAATTAAAGTAGGGAAGAAAATTTGAATTCCCTCTATAGACATCAGATTGGCAAAATAAAAAAAAAGAGAGAGAAAACAGCTACTGCTTTTAGGAATATGCAGAAAGGGACACTCTCTTACATTGCTAGTAGAAATGTGATTTGTTACACTTTTGAAAACCAAAATTAAAATAAGAAATATACATACTCTCTTTCTAGCAATTCACTCTTAGAAAACATTTTTTCATTTAAATAAATGCACCAGTATGAAAGAATATATGATTAGGATGCCTATTGCATCTTTGTTTGCCAGTAGAAAAAAAACGTAAACATTAGGCATTAGGTAGAAAAATGATTAATTAAAGTATGGCTCATTCATATAATGAAATAAAACTAGGCAGTCATTAAAAAGAATGAGTTTAGAACTACACCAATTTTCATGGAGAAATCTTCATGATGTAGTTTATACAAGACAGATAAAATTCAGAGACATGTCTATTACACACACACACACACACACACATACCATAGACCATAAAAGTATCTGATTAAAAACAGCCAACTCCAAGCAATATATTTTGGGGTTTTTTTGTTTGTTTGTTTTTAATTCTCACCCTAGGATATTTTTTTCAATGATTTTTAGAGAGAGTGGAAGAGAGGGAAAAACAGAAATATCCATGTGAGAGAAACACATTGATTGGTTACCTCCTGCACACGCCCTGACCAGGGCCCCGGCCAGGGAGGAGCCTGCAACGGAGTTACATGTCCTTGATTGGAATCGAACCCAGGACCCTTCAATCCTCAGGCCGACACGCTATCCACTGAGCCAAACCGGGTAGGGCTCTGAGCCATATTTTTAAAAATAATTTTAAGTGCCACAATAAAAATAGCATAGATGTGTTCCATTTACATAAATATGTATATAGATATATGAGATGAATAAAAGAATAGGCACCAAAATATTAACAGTGGTTTTCTCAGGCTGGTTGATGAGATTTCAGGTCATTATTAATGTTTTCCTTATATGTTTATATATTGTTTTTAGATTCTTAAAACTGTTACTCATATAATCAGAAAAACAAAACTATTTTCATCATGGGGGAAATAAATTAATGAATAAAAATCCTCAACAAACTTCTAGTGAAATTAGGTACTCATTTAGAGAAAAATTTGAAATGTTGTTGTGGAAATACTTAATATTGAGTAATCTAATTTATTTAAATTTGACTTAAAACAAATATATTTAAGTAACTTCTAAAGATTTTTTTCCCCAGTTTTCTCCCCATAGATAATAAAATGTAGCAAAAAAACATTTATATTCATTTGAACTGAGTTTTTCTTATTCAGAGAGAACTTTTTCACAGTGATTCAAAAGAGGAGTATTTGTTGAAAGATTTATTTGCTTTTAATACTTTTAATGAAACTTTTTAGTTTTTTTTTTTAAATATATTTTATTGATTTTTTACAGAGAGGAAGGGAGAGAGATAGAAAGTTAGAAACATCGATGAGAGAGAGACATCGATCAGCTGCCTCCTGCACATCCCCTAGTGGGGATGTGCCTGCAACCCAGGTACATGCCCTTGACCGGAATCGAACCTGGGACCTTTCAGTCCGCAGGCCGACACTCTATCCACTGAGCCAAACCGGTTTCGGCAGAAACTTTTTAGTTTTATTTCTTTCATGGCCCATGACCTTATAGCCTGGTGTTTTCGTCCAGGACCTCCTATTTAACGGTTTTATTCCACCACCCTGCTTCCTGAAGTTTGATTGCACTTTGTGGTAATCAAATTACTATAACACATTTAGAGAACTTTGTCTCATCAAGGCCTCAACACAAAGAATTTGTGGGGTTTTTTTTTCAGTTATCTTGTGAGACTATTCATATGTATATGTAACTTCTTTTAAACAGTTGAAAAGCTGTTTAGAAAAGAAAAGCTAAATCATAATCCTGAAAGGAACTCAACCCCTTACACTAAAAAGTGGTATTAAAGGGAAAGGACAGTCAGCAGTGAAAGCACTATAGAGTGAACCATGAGCGATTAGACGCAGTGAGATAGGGCACTGTTTCAAACAGCTCCACCAGACACATGCACCACATTTCCCTTTTTTTCCTGGCTCCCTTGGGCTTCTACATTCCAGCCCTCTTACCATTGTCTACCCACTCAATCTTTTCTTTTTTTTTTTTCCTTTGGCTGAAACATCTTCATGGTTTTCTTGAGTATCAGGTTCCAGTAACTTTTTTCTTTTTCACAATGAGAGGGTGATTGGTATCTAGTTTTATATATATATATTTTATTGATTTTTTACAGAGAGGAAAGGAGATAGATAGAGATAGAGAGTTAGAAACATCGATCAGCTGCCTCCTGCACATCCCCTACTGGGGAAGGGCTCGCAACCCAGGTACATGCCCTTGACCAGAATCGAACCTGGGACCTTTCAGTCCGCAGGCCGACGCTCTATCCACTAAGCCAAACCGGTTTCGGCTGGTATCTAGTTTTAATAATCATAGTCTCTTTTTAGAGACCAGGGGTTTGAAAAGCAAAAAGTATAGACTTGGCAGGATTTCTGGAACCTTCTCCAGCCCCTGGGAGGGCCATGCTAGTAGGGAGCTGTGGACCGGCTCAGGGGTAGACAGCTCCATTCCTCCGAGGCTGGAAACCGCGCTTTCCTAGAGGCTGTGGGTAGGACACTCCTTAGCTCCCTGGTCCAGGCCCATTCTGCCTTTCTAGAAGCAGGAAAACTCACGCTAAGGTAAGAAATGGGAAACTTAAGCTCTGTTGGTATAACATCTTCCAACCCATTGCTTAAAAAAGCAGCGGAAATACAATGGGAGTCTTGTTGCTATGGCCATCGTGCCTCATTTTGCTTCAGTGAGGCAACAGGTAAACAAACAGTGGTTGTTTATGACCAAGATAAGCTTGAGATTTGCCTATGACTTAAAGAAGCAAGTCACTGTCCTCTAACCTTAACTAAAATCTTACTCAGGGGGCTCCCTGTCATGACTGAGTACCAACACTTTTTCCAATCAGAGAATCTGTGTGGATGCTTTGGAAAATTCCACTTGCTCTCCGCAGTTTCCGTATTGACAGGACTATCAGGCTTTCCAAGAGGGTCCTATCTGCAAGCTGCAGCAGTGCCTGCGCGAGCTGCCAAACTGGTTCAGTGGGATTGCACAGCTGCCTGGGAGCTGGAGGCCCGGCTGGGTGAGCTCCCTGCTTTCTCCTTTCAAGGCCTGCAGGCTTTGACCTGTAAGTAGGTGCCTAAACAAGGTCTAATCTGTCACACAAATATGCCTCAGTAAAAGTGGGAATGCCCCTGATTACCCGGCTTAGTAACAATCCCAAAACATGTATTTAGAGAGGCACTTGTATAAATTGCCATACTTGAAACTATGCCTGGTATTTTTCTAACCTCCCCGTAAGAGATGATACAATGATTCAAATTTTGTTTATAGCAGCCAATGGGAACAAGTCCCTTCCTAAACCACAGCTCCCAAGAGCAGCCGGCAAACAGCGCACCAGCACCTGCCCTTGATGGATGCCCTGCAGGCTGGGCTCGTGTGTTCTGTTCTTGGGGACGGTGTTTTACTCATTCGAGGTGACTTTTAGATGACTCCGAGATGGCTCCGCCTGCCATAATTTATGGTCTTAATGCTTCCATTTAAAAAGATTTCAAATTTTAGTGTTTTGTTTTTGTTTTTAGTTGTTCAGCTGATTTCAATTGGAAGGGAAAATTAGCGTGATCTTTGATATTCACAGTTGGAGAGTAAATTCCTACTTTAAAATTGCTCTAAAATGAAGACAGATTAAGTAACAAATTGAAAGTGTTGCCCTAGCTACTTTGGCTCAGTGGATAGAGGGTTGGACTGCAGACTGGAGGGTCCCAGGTTTGATTCTGGTCAAGGGCACATGCTGGAGTTGCGGAAAATTACAGCACAACCATACTGAAAGATCCCACTTTAAAACCACATTATTTCAGCCATTATTTCTTCAATTATTTTTTCTCCTTTTTTTCTCTCTTCTAGTACTCCCATTATGTGTATGTTGGCATGCTCAATGGTCTCCCACATTTCTCTGACTCTGTTCATTTTTCTTTACCCTTCCTTCCTCCCCTTTGTTCAGTCCCTAGTAGGGGATGTGCAGGAGGCAGCTGATCAATAATTCTCAACACTGATATTTCTATCTCCCTCTCTTCCTCTTCCTTCCTCTCTGAAATTAATAAATAAATATATAAATATTATTTTTTTAAATAAGAAAGTGTTATGAGGCTCTGGCCAGGTAGTGTAGTTGGTTAGAGCATCGCCCCAATACCCAGGGTTGTGGGTTTTAATCCCCAGGGCACATACAAGAATCAACCAATGAATGTATAAATAAGTGGACAACAAATCAATGCTTCTCTCTCTCAAATCAATAAATACAAATTTTTAAAAAAGAAAATGTTATGAAAATGTAAGTTATATTTATGAAGGTCATTGGCAGGTTATTTGGGGAGAAAGGTAATTAGAAGAGAGATTAGGACTTCCACTCAACAGATAATATAAATATACATAGATTTAAAACATATTTTTATTGATTTCAGAGATGGAGGGAGAGGGAGAGATTGAAACATCTATGATGGGAGAGAATAATTGATTGGCTGCCTCCCGCACGCCCCTATCTGGGGATGGAGCCTGCAACCTGCGCCTGTGCCCTTGACCTGGAACCCTTCTATCCGCTGAGCCAAACAGGTTAGGCCTATAAATATTTTTAATATCTCCAGCAGTTAGCACTTTCTATTAACAAAAGTCCTTATCAGAATAGCTTTCATCTTTTGAAGTGAGGAAAATAACAACTAAGTCATTCTGTTCTGCTGGTTTAGTTTATTATCATAAATAATATTAAAAGACATTATCTTCCATAGTAGGCATCTTATGATTATTTCTTAATGTTAATATTCTATAAAGAAAAACAGAAGTTATATTTACAAGTTATTTTAAAAAAATATTTAACATTTAATATGTATAGCAAGGTATCTTCTCCTTAAGAGATATACTTTAAGAGAACTGGCTCCCTTGTGCTAGAAAAAGTTAATTATTCAATGTTAAACAATGACTTATTTTCCCCCCCTCTTTATGTAAAGATGGTCTTTTTGAAGTTATTATTATTTAGAAGCTTTGATTCAAGTTGGAAGAACTTTACAATTATTTGCTCCCTTCATTAGCTCTGTGATAAATTGAGGGGGCAAGTATTGTCAGGTTTTCAGATTTTAAAAGTTGCTACAATTTTAATATTAGGTGAACAACTTTGAAACAATTTCTCTTGTAATAACCTGAACCTGCTTATTTATCCTACTTATAAATGACACCATATTATTGACACCCTGAATTTCTGGCAGTGTTGTTGCAATTTCAGAAACCCTTTTTTTCCCACAGTCCCAGTCTGATTTTGTGTCTATGTGAAGACCACTTGCTTTTTGTCTCATTCCTATTCCATATTTCCTTTTGTTCATTTACCAGCTATTGACCACATGTCATGCTTTGAGGATAGAAACAACAATATTTTACCTGAAACTTGAAGAGTAATTTGGGTTCTATCTGTGCTTGGTCCCTGCCCCCATGGAGCTTCCATCCTCATTGAAGAGCTAGACAGTAAACAAGTAAAATATATCTATTAAAAAGATCATTATAGCTTGTGATATCTGTTATGTCCAGAGACTCTGTTGCAGTGACATCTGGGCTGAGACTTAAAGATGAGAAAGAACCAGCCACGGGTTCCCTGCACAGAGGAATTCCCATACCCAGTCCCTGAGCAGGAGATGGTTTGCAGATCTGAGAAACAGAAAGGTGGCCACGTGGCCGGAAGGGGAGGGGGAGAGTGGTATGAGTTAAGGACGGAAAGGTAGGCAGAAGCTACATCAAGTAGGTCCTTGTAGCCTGAGGAAGGAAGTTTGAAATGTATGTTATGAGAATAAGACCCTGAGGGCTTAAGCAGGGAAGGGTCAGGCCAATGTATGGGAGCAGGCATTGAGGGTCAAGGGTCACATGCAAAGCTGTGAAGCCTTGAAAAAGTGTGCTAAAATGGTTAAAATTCAGGAAAGAGAACACTTTTAAAATTTTGTGTGGAAGTGGATATGATGATTAAATCAAGCAGCTTTCTACACCAAAATTCTGTCACTAGTCAAAAATTAAATGATAGCTTTTTAAGTCTTTGGGACATTGCACTATGCCAGTGGAACCAAACCCACATCTTTTATTTTTTAATTAAAAAATGTTCAATTACAGTTGTCAATCAATGTATATTAGTTTCAGGTGTGCAGCATGGTAAGTTATACATGTATATAACTTATGAAGTGATCCCTTGATAAGTCTAGTACCCAATTGGCACCATACATAGTTATTTTACTATTATTAACTATATTACTTATATCAATGATTTTCTTTTTTTTTAAATTTTGTTTTATTTCTTAAAGTATTAGAAAGTTTATTACATATGTCCCCCTCCCCCCCCCGCCGCTTGTCATTCCCCCAGCTTCCCCTACCCCCCAGTGTCTTGTGTCCATTGGTTATTCTTATATGCATGCATACAAGACCTTAGGTTGATCTCTTACCCCGCCCCCCATCCTCCCCAGCCTTCCTGCTGTAGTTTGACAATCTGTTTAATGCTGCTCTGCCACTGAATCTATTTTTGTTCATCAGTTTATAATGGTCTTAAATGGAAATGAGAAGAGTCCTAGGACACTTTTTGGTAAAAGTGATTGACACCTTTAGCATCTGTATCTCCACACTTAACAGGGCTGGAGACGGGCGTGGGACCTCAGAAATCAGAGAAAAGCAAGTACGTGATGCAGGAAGACAATCACTGTTATTTGTCAGGAGA
>NW_006300036.1:4778819-4796088 GCF_000327345.1 Myotis davidii | reverse complement strand
CCACAGGGACCGTCTCAGCCTCGCAGGGGCCGTCTCAGCCTTGCAGGGACCGTCTCAGCCTCGCAGGGGCTGTCTCAGCCTCACAGGGGCTGTCTCAGCCTCACAGAGGACATCGCAGCCTTGCAGGGGGCACCGCATCCCACATTGGGGATGAAGGTGCGAGTCAGAAGCTCCTCTCGCTGTCTCTCCTGCTGCTCCCTTGCGTATCTTTGGTGCTGGAAGTTTCTGAGAGCAGTCTGTAGGTGCTGGAGATCATACATTAACTGGTCAACATGAAGTTTGGCATTCTGTTTTTCGTTGGGCGGCTCCTTGCTGGACAAAATCTCCAGGCGTTCTTGGTGGCTGAATATCTGGTATGCTTGCTTGGATTTCGTTTTCTACTAAGTGCACAGACTGCTTATCTGCCGTCCCGGCATCCCATGTGAGACTGGATCTGGTGGACCTGCTTGTGCGTTTGCTGATGCAGCGGTTCCATGTCACCGGCCCAGCTGGGTCCAGCTCCGGCTTCCTCTGAACCTGATTCTGCTTCTTGAGTGTGTCTCTTATGTATGCGAGGAGTTGAAATCTACAGTTTGTTGGGTTAGGCTGCAAAAGCGCTGGTGGTTCCTTTTATGCCACTGGCACAGCTTGTGTGGGGATGTAAATTGAGTAGGGCGGGGTCTCTGGGAATCACCAGGGCAGAGCAAAGAGCAATGGCATCTCTGCGACTCCTCACCTCTCTGTGACTCTGTTTCCACGTCCCTGAGTGCTGGGGAGCAGCTCTTCGAGAAAGCCACCCTTGCTCTCCGACCCGCTGCAAGGCCGTCCCGCCTCTCCCTGTAGGGGTCTGGGACCTCAAAATCCCGCCCCAAACAAGCTCAGTGGATTCGAGAGTTTGTAACCCCTTCCCATTGAAAAAAACCGCCCATCCAGTTGCAGCCCACCTGGCGCGACTCCGTACCTCTGTTCTTGGCGCCTCTGTACATCCTACTCAGTCTCCATGCTCTTCTTTCTTTCCTTCCAGTTGTAGAGCTTCCACTGGGCCAGCTTTCCCGTGGTTCTGAATGATGGCTGTTCGTCTTATAGTTGGCAGTTTCAATGTTGTTGTGGGAGGCAGCACGCACAGGTCTGTACCTTATGCCGCCATCTTGGTTCTCCTATATCAATGATTTTCAATTGGTGTGCCCCAACAGGCACACTGGTGTCCTGAAAGAGTTTTTAAAACATGCGATATCTGACTATCTAGTCAGGGGCACTGACCTCTTTTCCCTCAGATTGTCATATTAAAAAAATGACAACAGCTAACACAACAATAGCCAACCAATGTAAATGAATCATAATTATACCTATTTTTTTTTATCAGATTGGCAAAAAGTATAATTTTTTAAAATATATTTTATTGATTTTTTTACAGAGAGGAAGGGAGAGAGATAGAGAGCCAGAAACATCGATGAGAGAGAAACATCGATCAGCTGCCTCCTGCACACCTCCCACCGGGGATGTGCCCGCAACCCAGGTACATACCCCTGACCGGAATCGAACCTGGGACCCTTCAGTCCACAGGCTGACGCTCTATCCACTGAGCCAAACCGGTTTCGGCCAAAAAGTATAATTTTTGTTGTGTCACAGAATTTTACTAATTAGTTTATGTGTGCCATAAGATGAAAGGGTTGAAAATCACCGACCTATACAATACTTTACATTCCTGAGACCAAACCCATATTTTAAATATTGCTTTACTGTGCTCAGAGGGCATATTAAATGGACCAAGTTGCCTCTTTGATCGGTTGCTAGTCTTTTAGGACAGTATCACTCCTTTCCTTTATTTCTTACCATAGATCATCAAGAATCATTAGTAATCCTTCTCATTATCATTGGTTCAGAACTCTAAGCCTCTCTAAAGGGTGCTGAGATCATTTATGGTGAAAGTATCCGTTTTGGGGAGTCAAAATTGTATTAAAAGGATGACATTTTACATTTCTAGGATGTTTAAGTATTTAGAGAGAAATTGTTTTTCTAAAAACCTTTCATTAAATTATGAGTTCAGTTTCAGCCTTTGCACTTGCTGTGAGTGACCTTGCTAATATTGACCAAGACCGACTCCATATCATCCCAAAGGGAGATTTTCTTCATTGACTGCCACTTCAGTTATAACTCATCGGCCTAATTCCCCTTTGCCTTTCTGTCTTGAGCTGGTCATTGACCTCATTCACACATTTCCTTGGGTTCTTTAGCATACCAAGCTCCCAGTGTTTCTCCTAGAGCAGTGGTTCTCAACCTTCCTAATGCCGCAACCCTTTAATACAGTTCCTCATGTCGTGGTGACCTCCAACCATAAAATTATTTCCGTGGCTACTTCATAACTGTAATGTCGCTACTGTTATGAATCCTAATGTAAATATCTGATATGCAGGATGTATTTTCATTGTTACAAATTGAACATAATTAAAGCATAGGGATTAATCACAAAAACAATATGTAATTATATATGTGTTTTCCGATGGTCTTAGGCGACCCCTGTGAAAGGGTCGTTTGACCACCAAAGGGGTCGCGACCCACAGGTTGAGAACCGCTGTCCTAGAGCAGTTTGGAATGTTTACATGGGGAACTAGTTTATAGTTTGGCTCATTCTTTTGTTAACATAATGCTAGGGAATGAGATCTTTGCTTCCCTTCGACCTTGACAGGTCTTGGCATTAACTGCTACTTACTTCGTTGCAATTTCCATTTGGGGAAAAAGCCCTTACTTCTCTTTTTATACACAACCTTCCCTCAGACACTCCTCCTCATAGCATGTTAAACCTCTCTTCCTTTCAGCCAGCAGCTAACCTCACCTTTTAAAAAAATCAAAGCAGACCCTTTGGTATTCCCAAGCACATTCTGTACTTTCCCACCACTGTGCCTTTCTCATGCAGTTGCACTAACAGGATGGCGGATTAGACTCTCAGCAGGTGGTAACCTGGGCAACCTTGATGAGAGGGAAACATCCATTTTATTCTACCAGATAGTTTCATTGATGGAATGAAGGAGGAACCACAGAAATGGTATACATCTAGACACATATAATAAACAATTGTTTTCTCTTAAATTTTCTAAAATGTATTTGATAGTTGAAAGCAAAAATTAGAACATTATCTGATGAGGTTTCAACATATGTAGAGGTAAGAAATAAGACAATTATAATATAAAAGGAGAGGGTAAAAGGACCCATATGTTGGTATATTTCTTCATTCCACTTGAAGTGGTAAAATACTGATTTTTAGTAGACTATATGCCCCTTCTGTTTTCAGATTCTTTCTGTGTCATCACCATTCTTGGAAGCCTATCCAGTGAAATTTTTTTTTTTAAATGTTGGTCATTGTTTTTTTCATGGAAAATTGTGTATATTATACTCTTAGAGAACCCAACTAAAAAAGCTGTACAGAGAGAGTCAAAATCACCATAGAGAAGTTAAAATGGAATACTAAAGGGTTCAAAACCTAAAAAAAAGGTGGGGGGGAGAAAAGGGAAAACAGAAGGGGCATACAGAAAACAAGTAATGGAATGGTAAACCCAAATCACAATATATAAATAATTGGGTTAAACATAAATGGAATGAATAATCTTTCTTTTTAAAGAAACACGTTTTTTACCAGTATCATTTCTGTTTCAAGAATTTTCTTTTTTTAAAAAAATATTTTATTGATTTTTTACAGAGAGGAAGGGAGATGGATAGAGAGTTAGAAACATCAATGGGAGAGAAACATCGATCAGCTGCCCCCTGCACATTCCCCACTGGGAATGTGCCCGCAATCTAGGTACATGCCCTTACCTGGGACCTTTCAATCCGCAGGCCGCCTCTCTATCCACTGAGCCAAACCAGCTAGGGCCAAGAATTTTCTTTAAAAATTCTTTTAGAGCAGGTTTACTGGCAATGAATTTATCTTACTTTTCTTTTATCTGAAAATGTTTTTATTTCACCTTTATTCCTAAAGAATACATAGATAGGTATATGATTAAGAATTAACAATTCTTTCAACATTTAAAAATGTTGTGCCACTTTCTTCTGATCTCCATGGCTCTGATGAGAAATCTGCCATAACTTGAATCATTGTCTGACAATAGGTAATGAGTAATTTTTCTCTGGCTGCTTTTAAGATTTTATTTTAAAAAAATATCTTTATTAGAGCCCCGGTGCATGAAATTCATGCACAGAGGGCAGGGGGCGGCGGGAGGGGGTTCCCTCAGCCTGGTCTGCACCCTCTCCAATCTGGGACCCCTTGGACATCCTTCTTGCAATTGGAACGGCTCGCTCCTAACTGCTCACTTGCCTGCCGGCCTGATCCTCCTAACTGCTCTTCCCTCCCAGCCTGATCCCCCTAACTGCTCTCCCCTGCCGGCCTGATCCCCCTAACTGCCTCTGCCTTGGCCCCACCACCGTGGCTTTGTCTGGAAGGACGTCCAGAAGGTCATCAGGAAGATGTTGGGTCTTCTTAGCATATTACCCTTTTATTAGTATAGAATGATTTCAGAGAGGAAGAGAGAGGGAGAGAGAGATATAGAAACATCAATGATCAGAGTCATTGATTGGCTGCCTCCTGCACGCCCCCTACTGGAGATCGAGCCTGCAACCTGGGCATGTGCCCTTGACTGGAATGGAACCTGGAACCTTCCGTCTGTGGGCTGGCACTGTATCCACTGAGCCAAACCAGCTGGGGCTTAAGCTGTTTTTCTTTATAGTTTTCAGTAGGTTGTCTGTGATGTCTGGGCATGGATTTCTTTGGCTTTATCTTATTTGGAGTTAGTTTTTATGTTTGCCTTTTGTCATACTTTGCTATTCCCAAGTACATTCTGTACTTTCATAGTTTTCAATCATTATAGCAGCAAATATTTTTTCAGTACCACATGCTCCTCTCCCTCTGGGACACTGATGACGCGAATGTTAAACTTTTAGTTATTTAACCGAAAGGCCCTTGAGGCTCTGTTCATTTTTCTAAAAATCATTTTTCTCTGATGTTCAGATAGGAAAATTCCTGTTGACATATCTTCAAGTATACCAATTATTTCTGTGTTATCACCATTCTCTGAAGCCTATCCAGTGAATTTATTTTTTATTTTATTTTATTTTGGTCATTGTATTTTTCATTTCTAAAATTTCCATTTGGTTCTTTTCTTTTTTTTTTTTCTTTTTTGCTGAATCTTTCTACTTGTTTTAAGAGTGTTTGTAACTGTTTAAGCATTTATATAACAGCTATTTTAAAGCCTTTGTCAGATAATTCTGCCATCTGTGTCATCATGGTTTTTGTATCTATCGATTTCATTTTCCCATGCAAGTTAACATTTTCCTAGTTCTTTGTACCCTGAGTAAATTTGAATTGTATCCTGGACATATTGAATACTATATTCCAAAACTCTGGGTCTTGTTTAAACCCTATAGCGAATGTTGATTTTTTAGTTATTTATTTATTTTTTAACAATCAATCTGACTAGGTTAAGGCTACAAGTTTCAACCCACCTTCTATGGGATGTGGTTCTAATGTCAGCTCAGCTACTCAAACCTTTGGAGCACTTTTCAGGTGTGTCCCACATATGGGTCATCTCGCGCTCAGTTGGGTTGAGTAGTGGTATATCTGTTACCTCAGTTCTCAAAGTCATTGGTATATTGAGCCAGATCGGATACACAGATGCAAAACTCAGTGGTGAGCCCAGGAGTTCATGTACAATCTGTCTCAGTCTGTTCAAGCCTCTACAACAAGAGTACCAAGGCTGCTGGCTTAAACAACAGTTTATTCATCAAAGTTCTGAAGGCTGCAAAGTTCAAGATCAAGGCGCTGGCAGATTTGGTGTCCGATGAGGGCCCACTTCCTGGTTCATCAATGGCTGTCTTCTTTCTGTGTAACCTCACATGGTGGGAGGGAAGGGGTGAGGGAGATCTCTAGGAATTCTCTTAGAGCAGTGGTTCTCAACCTTCCTAATGCCGTGACCCTTTATTACAGTCCCTCATGTTGTGGTGACCCCCAACCATAAAATCATTTTCGTTGCTACTTCATAACTGTCATTTTGCTACTGTTATGAATCATAATGTAAATATCTGATATGCAGGATGTATTTTCATTGTTACAAATTGAACATAATTAAAGCATAGTGATTAATCACAAACACAATATGTAATTATATATGTGTTTTCCGATGGTCTTAGGCGACCCCTGTGAAAGGGGCATTTGACCCCCAAAGGGGTCGCGACCCACAGATTGAGAACCACTATCTTAGAGGGACATGAATCCCATTCATAACAGACCCACCTTCATGACCTAACCACTACCCAGAAGCTCCACTTCCCAACGCTGTCACACTGGGGGTTATATTTCAACGTATGAGTTTTGGGGAGACATAAGCATCCAGTCCATGGTGCAGTCTCTTAGGTTCTTTTCACTTCCCTGGGCCTTCTTCTTTTGGTCCTTGGGCCACCAAGCCAAGGTGTCAGTTGTAGACTTGCTGTAGACGTCTATGATTGTGCTGGCATCCATAGCCAAGCAGCAGGAGGATGGAAAGAGAGAAAAAGGCAACGGGGATGTGTCCCACCATCTTCGGGCCACAGCTCCATCATTTGGAGAAAGGTTTTCCTCCCGCAGAGTGCAGGCTGCCCTTGGCTCCCATTGTGTCCTCCATCATCTCCACCACGGACTGCTCGGGAGCTGGACTACAAGAGTACAAAGAGAAGAAGGAAAACGTGCAGGGATTTCTGCACGTTCTCTGAGCTTGGGAGTTCCCTTCCACTTTTATGAGAAAGAGTGGAGGGTTCCTACTAGAGCTCTCCCTTTTGGGGGCCCTGTGTCCACTTCCAGGTACGAGGCTGCATTGCATTGAGATCAAGGGATACTAGGGAAAAAAAGGTAAATTCACCACCAGTTGGTGGTCCTTTTAACTGTGCTGTTCCCCAGCCCACCTGCTACTATTTACTTTCCAGAGTCCTCAAATAGGTGATGTATGCATTCTGTCCATGTTTGATAATTAAGAGCTAGAGTGTGAAGGAAAAAAAAGAGATAGAGTGTGCATTTTACCCAAAACACTAGTTGGCCTTATTGCTTCGCGATATTTTCTTGTACTTGTCATGACTACAGCTAGAAGAAACTACCGGTACCTGTGTATGTTCAGTTTTCATTAATACGTTTTATCTGAGCAAGAATTCTCTTGTTTCTCCCTGCCCATAGTATCTGAACCAAATATAATGGTGATTCCTATGTTGAATAAGCATTTATTTAATTACTCCTGGGGTAAACAGAGATGTAAAACTTCTCATACCTCTAGGCAGTCTTGACTTATGCATTGGACTTTGTTTAGGAGCTTTGTTCCCTTTTTACTTAGATAATCTTTGGGTGTGTAATTATGACATTGCTGACTGGTATGCATAGTAAAAAAAGAAAAAGAAAAAAGATAAAGCTTTCAGATTAGTGACCTTCTGCATGTAAAGAAAAACTGTTTTGTTTTGGGTGTGTTTTTTAAATAATATTGCATAGAGATTCTGGGAGAAATGACATTCCATATTGAATCATTTGAAATTCTTGTTATAAGTTTTTATGTTTTTTCCCCCTCAGCCATGTTAGATCAGATACACTAGCAAATACCATGTGTCAACTTCCTATATAATAAAAGCCTAATATGCTAAGTGTTTGGTAGACCAGTCGGCTGTTCAACCAATCAAAGCATAATATGCTAATGATATGCTAAGGCAACTCAACTGCTTGCTCGCTATGATGTGCACTGACCACCAGGGGAGAGATAGTTGACCAGTAGGTTAGTTTGCTCCTGGGGTCTGCGGCGATCAGGACTGAGCAAGATGGGCCAGACATGCCCTGGAGTCCTCCTGCAGTCCCTCTCCGGCTGGCCAACCTCCCGTGTTTCCCCCTGGCCCCGATCGTGCACGGGTGGGATCCCTCGGCCTGGCCCGCACTCTCTTGTAATCCAGGACCCCTCAGGGGATGTCAGAGAGCCGGTTTCAGCCCTATCCCACAGGCCAGGCCGAGGGACCCCACTGGTGTACAAATTCGTGCACCAGGCCTCTAGTTTATAATAAAATACCACACTCTAAGATAATTGTTCTAGATTACCAGAATATCATTTTAATACTGCTAATGGTGTTGAAATATTGAAAATCATGGTTTCCCAGCAGCAACTATCCTTTGTATGAAGTTGAATTCCACTGTAATAGCTGTGTGTGTGTGTGTGTGTGTGTGTGTGTGTAGGACGGGTTATCTGAGTTTTTTTCACTTTGCTTTTCTATGTTTTCCAAGTTATGCATGATTTTAAAGAAAGAATTACTTTCATCAGATAAAAGATGTTTTTAAAATTGAAGGGATTTGTATTAGAAGCTTGGAAAACTGGCTTGGGTCCTCCTCAGGCCTGAATAACCATTAAATGGCTTCCTCTTTCTCTGGTTGCTGTCCCTGGACTGGTACACTCATTGGCAGTACCTTGCCTGAGTCCAGTGAGCACTGAGTTTGGACCCTCTTGTAGATGTGTGAGATCAAGCTGTCTTTGCAGGAAGGTCTTTAGTTATTTTTCAGAGCAACTACTGAGTTTTCATAGGGTACTGACCCTTCTGTTCACCATCACAGCTTTGATAATGACTCTGAAGACTCTTTCCTTCCCTCTGTCTTTTTAAAAAATATATTTTTATTGATTTCAGAGAGGAAGGGAGAGGGAGAAACATCAATGATGAGAGAGAATCATTGATTGGCTACCTTCTGCATGACCCCTACTGGGGATTGAGCCTGCAACCCAGGCATATGCCCTGGACTGGAATCAAACCTGGGCCCCTTCAGTCCGCAGGCCGACACCCTATCCACTGAGCCAAACCAGCTAGGGCGGCTCTTCTCTTAATTCAGGGGTCAAACTGTATGGTGCATCTTCTTATAGGGACACTAATCCCATCAGACCAAGGCCCCACCCTCATAACTTAATTTCCTCCCAAAGGCTCCATCTCTAGGTTCCTCTATATTGAGGCTTTAACATATGAAATTGGGAAACACAAATATTCCGTGTATAACACCACTTGAACATGTTTCTTGAAATCTACAATTTCTATACTGAATGGATATTTCTGGCCTTGCATATACTTCCTTGTATGTGTCATAATGGATGAATGTACCAAAATTTAAAATAGCAACTGAAATAAAATTGAGATTTTTGTTGTAAAGCAAAACCATGGAGGTATTACTAGTTATAAGTGCTCTAACAAAAATGAGCTTGGGAGGAAAATAACTGGTTGTATGTAGTAAAAAGAGTGTAGTATTCTTTTCTGGATTACCTGAAATAGTTAATAAATAAGTGCTCTTCTAAAGTTCCCTCTTTACATATAAGTAAATAGCCAGAAGATGATTTTAATCAGGAGAGAAGTTATCAGGAAGTTTTTGGTTTGTTTTTCCCCTGAGGTGGTTCCACTGCTATTCCAAAATATTAGGTAATATGTAACTCCTTACCCTGTCTGTGCCTTAGAGAAAACCTCCAGTAAAAGAATGCAAAAGCCTAAAGATGTGTTTACTTACTTGTCTCTCTCCGTATAATTATGGTTTTTCTCAGTAGTTTCATGCTTATAAGTGTAAGTAATGGTCTTTGGTTTTGTTTACATAAAAGAACAATGAGTTTCCCTTAGGAAATGAAAGTTATTTCTAAGTGCTACATTCTTTCTTCCTTAACTGATCTTAGAGGAAGGGAAGGAGAGAAAGAGGGGGCAGGGAGAGAGAGCAAGAGAGGGCGGGGAGAGAGAGAGAGAGAGAGAGAGAGAGAGAGAGAGAGAGAGAGAGAGAACATATTGATTGATTGCCTCCCACCAGGGATCGAATCCACAACCTAAGTATGTGCCCTGATTGGGAATCGAACCTGCCACCATTTGGTGTATGGGACAAAGCTCCAATCAATCAAGCCATACCGGCCAGGGCTCTGTTTTCTTGGTAGTGAGAAGTTGAGGGGTATCAGAAAAGTCTTTTGGTTTATTTAATTTTGCAAGCCTATGTTTAAATTTGGTAATTGATAAAGAAAAGCCAACTTTAAGTAAGAAACCACTGGTACTTATGTGTTGCATATGTAGAGTTCCAATGGAAAGCTCTATTGAAAAACTAGGATGTGGTATGTGAAAGCATTTCTGACAGCAATTGCTCAGTGAAACAGCTTCAGGCTGTTTTTTTTTTTTTAAGTTTTAAAAATATATTTGTATTGATTCAGAGAGGCAGGGAGAAGGAGAGAGAAATAGAAAAATCAATGATGAGAGAGAATCATTGATCAGCTACTTCCTGCACGCTCCCTACTGGGGACTGAGCCTGTAACTGGGGCATGTGCTCCTGACTGGATTTGAACCTGGGACCCTTCAGTCCACAGGCTGACGCTCTATCCACTGAGTCAAACCAGCTAGGGCTTTCAGGCTGTTCTTGTGTACATGTCCAATCCTCTCTTAAAGGTTCCCTTAAATTTTTTTCTTTTTCATGAATATTAGCTTGGCATATAGCTAAAGATAAAAGGTAAGGAAAATAGTGCTCCATTAAAAAAATCAAAATACAATTTGCTTAGCATAAAATTTCACAGTTTTTAAAAGTGTACAATTCAGTGGTTTCTAGTATATTTACAAGGTTGTGCAACCATCACCACAATTTAATTCTAAAACATTCTCATCACCCTAAAAATAAAATACCCTTTAGCTATCACTCGTCCTTCTCCCCTAATCTCACTCCTGGTAACCACTGATCTCCTTTCTGTCTCTATGGATTTGCTTATTCTGGATAATTCATATAAATGGAATCATATAATATGTGGCCTTTTGTGTCTTGATTCTTTCATTTAGCATAGTTCTCACAGTTCAGCTAAGTTGTCTATTACTTCTTTTAATCTTCTTATCAATATCCCATGAAACAATAGCAAACTGATTTTACCATGGAGGGAAAAGAAATATATATTAACTTGCCCTTGGGCATGAAAATCACCCATTCATTTAACAAATATGTATGGAGCACCTACACATGTCGGAACTATTTTATAAGGCGAGGTTATGGCAGTTAAGGGTGGTGGTAGTGTTCCATAAACAAATAAACAGACATCTAATATAATGTTAAATAGTAATAGGTACAATGAAGAAACATAAATCAAAATAAGTGGACGTGTCAGAGGTGTTATTTTAGACAGAGTGGCCAGGGAAGGGCCCTCTGAGGAAGAAACATTTGAAGTGAGACCTGATGAAGGAGCCATGCAGAGTCATTTTGGGCAGAGGGAACAGCACAAGCAAAGCCAAGGGCTGTGAGGCAGGAGTGTGTTTGGAGGAACTAGGAAGCTGGTGTGGCTAGAGGTCATTGAGGAGGGAGGAGAGCAGAGAGGTAAAGGAGACCAGAGAGTAGGCCTCAGGTGCAGGGGCAGCTCAGCTATGATAAGGGGGACTGGAAAGGGGGGCTGGTGGAGCATCAGAGAACGAATAATGCCAGCTGGTAGATTTGGTGGTGGAAGGATGAGGACGTTCTCTCTTAGAAAGGTCATAATTGAGAGCGAGGAGGGGGTGATGGTGTCAAAAAGTTGAGAAAGAGAAGAGGATGAGTAGACAAGGAAACTTCGTGGAGTTGTAGAGTATCACTGAGGGACCACTTGAAGTTTGTGATGTTCTTTTCCACCTACATTAAGCCATCCAAGTGTCAATGTAAAGTACTAGTATATCAGAAAGTTATTCCTCACCAGAGTTGAGGTTTTGCTAAGTGAGTAGGACCATGGGAAAGACAGGGGGCGGAGGGGGGGAGGGGAGAGTTGAGATTGTCTGCGAGGGAGTGATTTTACAAGGACCATGCAATCTAAACTGGGAAAGCATGGAAGAAAGGACGGAAGGACAGTGATAGACTGGAGAGATTGTGGGATTACAGTTTTGCTGGAGTCTGGGTGCCAGAGGGAGGGAGCTAGAAAATTGGAATTGGTGTCTGGAGAATTTGCAGTTATTCGTTATGACAAATTCTAACATGTGACTCTGGGATTGGGTGACGGAGGCGGTAGAAGAAAGGAGAAGTTCAAGGACACAACAGGCGAGTGTATTGGGCGGATCTTTTTTGTGCATAATGAAATCACCCAACATGATGACATGAAAAATGGCAGAGAGAAAGGGATGGTGAGGTAGATACTAGAATGAATGAAGGGGAAGGTGGTAGATGACTATAAAAAGCAGAGGCAGCAGGTGGTAAAGTTTAATGCTATGTATTTCAAAAGAGCTGTGGATTTTTAGGAGGAAGGAGTAACGATTAGGAATTGGCAAAGGTGAACAAGAGCTCTCCTTGATATGTGGTTCTTGTGTGTATGTGTGACTGATCAAGTTAGGATTTGAACTAGCTCATCTAATTTCAAATCATTTCCATTATACCACCTCAGATTTGGATTGAAATGATAATTCTTGGGCCTACATTCCAATATTCTCTTGCTATCCCTGCAGCGTAAACCATTTGACTGCCCTCAAAGTTGTGTTGCAGTAAGGATCTATTTTAAAAGTCTTATTCCTGTTAAAATGAAAATATATGTTATAGAAAATTTCAAGCATATACAGAAGTAGAGACACTAGTAAAACAAACCCCTAGTATTCATCACTCAGTTTCAACAATTATCAGCTCAAAGTTCATCTTCATGTTTCTATGTCAGGTCTCCTTCCTCAATTATTTTGAAACAAACTTTCTGATTGCATGTCATTTCATCAAGATTTCAATATTTATTTCAAAGGATAAAGAACTATTTAAAAAATTAGAACTAAAATTATAATTCCTCAGCATCATTAAATATCTAGTCAGTGTTCAAGCCTCCCTGATTGGGTCATAATATTTTTTTTAAACAGGTGTTTACTTAAATTAGGCTTTAAGTAAAGTCCAAACATTGCAAATGAAGAAACTGGATCTCTGACTTTTTTTTTTTTTTTTTACCATAGTCTGGATTTTGTTATTGTATTTCCATGGTGTTTTTTAATTTTTTTATTAATCCTCACCTGAGGATATATTTTCTATAGTGATTGAGAGTGGGTAGGTGGAGGGGAGAGAGAGAGAGAGAGAGAGAGAGAGAGAGAGAGAGAGAGAGAGAGAGAGAGAGAGAGAGAGAGAGAGAGAGAGAGAGAGAGAGAGAGAGAGAGAGAGAGAGAGAGAGAGAGAGAGAGAGAGAGAGAAACATTGAAGAGAGACACATCGATTGGTTGCCTCCAGCATGTGCCAGGACCAGGGCCGGTGATCCAACCTGCAACCCAGGTATGTGCCCTTGACCCTTTGGAGCTCAGGCCGACACTCTAACCACTGAAAACACTGGCCCGGGTCCCACAGTGTTGTTTTACCTGCTCCTCCGTTCTCTGAAATTCCTGGAAACTGGTAATCAGATCTTGCGGCTGAGCAGACACAGGCTCATTTTGGGAAGAATACCTCATGGGGGTGATGTGTGCTTGATCAGCGACCACAACACCAGGTGCGTCTCTCTCTTTGTGATGGTAGTAGCCACTGGTAGTTTTAGCCTAGATCCATCATTTCATTCGGGTGCTGAATGGTAATATTCTATCAATTTTTTATGCGGTTGACAATTTTTGAAGGAGAACAACTTCCCTTCATCAACCTTGGGTTACCCTGAGATACAAGTCATTCAGGAGAGACAGGCTATCCCATCAGTTTACTTTTGAAAGAGGTTTACCTGAGAGCTCGTGTGGTTTTAAGGATGCACATGTTTTACTTTTAAGGTTTTTAACTGTAGCTTGTGTTACCTTTAAAACTAAACTACATTTACAGGAGGCAGTTTCACACCGTGGCTTAAAAATGAACAAATTTACTGTTAAATGGGAACAGGTTATCGGACTTGGTTTTAACGTCCTTGAAGAGGGCTGCCCTGAGAAGCATTCAAACGTTCAACAAACAGCTTTCCAATGTTCCACTGCGTTTCACAAAAGATCATAACATAGCAAACTCTTTTCTGATAGGCAGCCACCTAAATAATTTATAAAAACGAAGGCTCAAGTCAGTGCAAGTGCTATTATTATTGCAAGTGTCAATTCCCTTTTTCTATTCGAGGAAACGTGCCAGGGGTGTAGCGGATGTGCAATCAGACAAGGTTCGCATTCCCCTTCACTTTTGGTGACCTTGAGCAAGTTACTACTCTGCATAGTGTACCTATGTAATAAGAGAACCTGAAGTATTAGCCAACATTCTAAACATTATAGATTTCTAAAAAGTTAGAAAGTACGTTTAGCAAAAGCCTCTTTCCCGCATCCCCACCTCACCCCTCAAATCACTTTGATTAGGGGTGAGATGAAGGAAGAAATGTTGCCAATTGCTAATAATGAAAATACGAGCAGTAAAAATCGCTGCATTGAGGATAGTGGCAGTGCAGTCAGCTTTAGGCTGAAGCCCATGTTACTCAATACGATGGAACTGCATAGCAGAACAGGCAGGCCTGCCACACCAGACGATCCCTGGAAGGCGTTTAGAGAGAGAACTGGGCCTTCGACAGAGTTAAACTTGCCTTCGGTTCCACTGAGCAAAATGGAAGATCTAGCAGCAGTGAGACAGAAATGCATTCTAATTACCTAGAAAATAACCATGACATACCTAGACATTTCCTTCTACTACTGCTAAACTTAGCCCTCTGCCTCCACCTGCCCTCCCCGTGTCCCTTCCAGATTGTCAGTCCTGCCCCACGTCTGGTTTGGCTCCCTGTCTCCCTGGAGCCCTATTATCCCATAGTTGTTTCACCTTTTGCGACAGTGCCGCCGACACATAGTTGTTCACGCATGGGGCATCAAAATGATTTCCAAGTCAGTGAGAAACAAGTACACACACTGGAAAATGTATCACCCCGCCCCCACCTGATCTTCATAGGAATCTGTTGATTAGAAATATATGACAATTTAGCTAACTGGAGGAAGAAGTTATAAATTGTTAAAACACAAAACAGGATTTTACAAGCATAGCTTCTTTTGTTTCTGTTCGGTCACCGCCTTAATTATAATATGTTTCATGTTAGTTCTGTGGCCACTATCTTCTTAGAATGAAATTTTAATAAACTTTTTGAAGAGTAATGCACATGTAGAGAAGTGGGACTTGCATTTTTAAGGTTATTAAGTAGGGTCACATTGCCATGGCTGCCTTGTTAATTTCTGTTGTCACCAAAATAGTTCTTAAAACTTGTGAATTTCTGTGATGGAACCCTCTCAGCTTTAAAGTGGCATTAAGTTCAGTTGTGCTGTGCAGCATCAGACTAGTCCTGAGTAATGCCTGGAACAATGCACAGTGTTTTGTATTGGCTAATTCGTTTTGTAACTCCTAAACTCAACATGTTGGCAAGGTGAATTGAAAATGAAGTTCATCTAGACCTTTAAGGTTATATGTTTCCATTCATTTTTAACATACATATCTTATGCTATTCTTAACAAGCATGTTAACTGCACAGAAGTGAAAGATCTTGCAACCGAGAGTTGGAATGGAAACAATTTCTGAGATACAGGTCAAATTGTTTATAAACGCCATTATTGGCAGCTTTACTATCAGTCATTTCCTGTGGGAATATTTCACTGGAACATAACTTTATGCCTTTACTATTCATTAAATAGCCTTGGCTCCGTGGAATAAACATAGTGTAGAACTAAAAATAGTGATGTATGCAAATTATAATGTAACATTTCATGCTATTTTCCTAGATCAGAAGTAGAATAATTTAACAAACTATGTTCTTCTCCATCACTGAAAGAATTTTAAAACAACACCAATAACAGTATAGTCTAGTGGAGAGTTAGGCAATAGACTGGAAATTAGAGTCACTTATTTCCTTTAAAGTTGACATTTAAAATATTTACTTATCATGTCCAGTACATAAGATACCGTTTTTATACTCTGTGGATAATACAAATGTCAATTATAAATAGTTGCTGCCCTTCAGGAGTTTATGAATTTTGTTCTATAGGAGATAGGGTATGTTTTACATAAAGCAAAAGCAATAAATATACTACACAAATAAATAAAGTACTGTTGGAGTTTGGAAGAATGGAAATCATGTCCATCTGGGAGATCAGAGATGACTTTATAAAGAAGGAAGTTGGGTGGGATCTTCTTTTCTTTTCTTTTTTTTAAAATATATTTTATTGATTTTACAGAGAGGAAAGGAGAGGGAGTTAGAAACATTCATCAGCTGCCTCCCGCGTGCCCCCAATGAGGATGGAGCCCGGGAACCAAGATACATGCCCTTGACCAGAATTGAACCCAGGACCCTTCAGTGCGTGGGCCAATGCTCTATCCTCTGAGCCAAACAAACGGGTTAGGGGGCCATGGCGTGACTCCTGTATGTGCCCTGAACAGGAATCAAAGCCCCAACCTTGGCATATCAGGACAATGCTCTAACCAACTGAGCTACCACCCATCCAGGGCTAGTTGGGTGGAATCTTAAAGGATGGGTAAGATTTCTAAGATAGAGATGCAGGCAAAAATATCCCAAAGAGGCAGAGACCAGGTAACAACAAAGTTAGTATAGATCAAAGCACATTTATTGACTGGAGCCTTTGACTGGGGGGGTTGGGGGAGGGAGAATACACAGAGAAATATACTTAGAAAGTATGTTAGAGCTAAATTCTCATATTCAGTTATTCAAGCTTTTATTCAACAAATATTTCTTGAGTACTTACTGTGTGCAAGTACTGTGCTAGGAGATAGGAGTACATTCATGAGCCAGCTCACAAAGGCCCTTTCTAATATGCAAACACTGAAAACTGTTACTGAAGTCAGATGATGCAACACACGGATTCCAGCACGAAGTGCTTTAGCTTACAACTGTCCCACAGAAGATGCTGGAGAGTTGGTATTGCCAAATGACAGTGTTTCTATATTTCAATCCAACTGTTCCCCAACCCAGCTTTAATAAAAATAAAGCTCCATTTTACAAGTTTTGGTTGATGTCCGAATTAATTTTGTGTTCGCATGGATTGGGGGGAAAGGCTGAAAAGGGATCTCTCTCTCTCCCCGCTCCCAGCCTCTCTCTCTCTCTCTCTCTCTCTCTCTCTCTCTCACACACACACACACACACACACACACACACACCCCGAAAAAGAAAAGGAACCACTGCCAAGGTCCTTGAAGTAGCTAACTCTCTGTGCAAATACAATGATTGGGAACGTTTCGAGAACACACGGTACCGAGATACACCTGTACTCATAACTTCGTTTTCTCTCAAGTTACGGCTTGCTCCTGCAATGGTGGCAACGGGGAGGGCGGTGAACATGATGGGTGGCAGCCAGGCGAGCACTTTCCCTTTCTGTCTTCCTAACAAAAACTCTGCAGCCTCCAGCCTAG
>NW_006300036.1:4766726-4777940 GCF_000327345.1 Myotis davidii | reverse complement strand
TGGTCGCCTCCGGGGGAGCCGTGGAGAGGCCGCCTGCGGACTCCTCGGATGCGCCCGTCCTGCAGCAGAAGCCTCGAGAGCCTCCGGGTAGGTGCGAAGCCCGCGCCCTTCCAGCGGTGGCCGAGCGACAGCTGTATCAGGTGCGGCGCGCGCGGGGACCGGGACGAGCCCCCGCCACGTGGAGGCGGGATGGACGGCTGGAGTGGAGGCAGCGCGCCGGCCGCGGCGCCATACGGCCTCCCGAGTCCCCGCTCCAAGGACCCGGGCCGTTCCCCGGGAAGCACTTTAAGGGATTCTGCGGGCTCCCCTGTGATCGGAAGCAAAGGAGACGACCAAGAGGGGCTCCCCTTCCTTAAGCCGCCCGCGGTGACAGTCAAGAAGCTGCAGAAGTGGATGTACAAAGGACGCCTGCTGTCCCTGGGAATGAAGGGTCGCGCCGGGGCGACACCCCCCAAAGTCACGGGAGCGCAGGACGCCTCTCCAAGTCCCGGAGCTTTGAAAATGCGGGAAAGCCAAGTCCTGTCGGTGCCCCCAGACGAAAGAATTACGCTGACAGGTAGGACAGTTTGCAGTCACAATGCTAACACTCCCAACTTCAATGTTTACTAACGAGGCTTCTGTCTTTAGGGCGAAGAATAAGGTATGTTTTTGCAGACAGGTACGTGCCGGTGCCAGAGTAAGTGTCATGTAAGTGGCAGCTTAATGCGATTTCGGGCTTATTTAGTAGAAAGCATTCACTGGTTTTGCTTTTCTTTTTTCAAGACGGCGGGCATGAGGAACTTGGGGGCTTTTGTTTTTTTCTTCTCTATGAACCAGTGTGCCTACTTCCTAAGCACAACAGTGAGCAAAGGTTAAGTTCACCACACACTTTTAGTAGGTTTGGAGTTGGGCGGTGCTGCCTTGGTTTTTATTCTTTGTAGCTCTAGGCAAATCCGTAGACTTGTGGTGTTTGTGCATTTGAATTTGTTCCAAGGTGGACTTCACAGGTTTCATAAACTGTCATTTTGCTCATTATACCTTTTCTCTCCCTCTTTCCCAGGCGCGTGTGCACACATACACACAACCCAAAAACAAAACCCAACCAACCAACCAACCAAACTCTATGATAGTAACATTTCTTTTTAGTCAGGTAGGATTTCGAGTACTTCTCTCCACCTTTCCCTCCCCGCCGCCCCCCCCCCCCAAATAGAACAAAGTAAGTAATTCTTTTTATTGTGGAAAACCAAGGGCTCTAGTATTTTAATCAAAAGGAAAATGTCCCTTATGTACTTTTTAAGAAACTGTAGACATTTAAAGTCATTTGTAAACTTAAATATACTTGTCCTTAGAATAGGATTTTGATGCCTATTTTTTATGTGTGTGGTATTTAATATACACTGAAAGCTTAGGTTATCAGTTCTAGAAATCTCTTAATTATAAGCAAAAATTCTCTTCTAAAAGAAGTATGATACCTTCAAATTGAGCCAAAAACAAGATGATCTTTTGAATTACCCTCTTAAATATAAAGATTTTAGTAGACATGACTTTAGTAAACTCCTTAAAAAGTCAGGAGTTTTTAAAATATTGAATGCTGAAATGTAAAAAGTATTCACAGTACTTGGCAGTTTCTCTGGTAAGAATTACAAATCTTACAGGACTGGGTTTGTACACATTAACTTTGTTTAACCAATAAACACAAAACAGTGGGGAGAAGCAAAGTTCACAAACCTTCTAGTCGAACAATGAGAACAAATCAAATGACTCATTTAAAGTGTATAGAAACTTGAAGTTTCTTTGAATCTATAAATCTCTGTCCCACACCTGTCAAAAAGTTCCCTCAAATTTATTCCATTTCACTTGAATAACAGGATAGTAGAATGCAATTTGTGTGTGTGTGTGTGTGTGTGTGTGTGTGTGTAGAGAGGTGTACTTTAAGCTAAGTTCAAATTAAAATACACATTTCAGGAGCAAAGTATTTGTAATCATTTATTGCAGTTTATTGCCGTTATAACTTTACCTCCCCTGATATTGGTTCAGTTAACTCTTTGTAGGACAGTTAAATTTGAGCCACAACAACAATCTGTATAAAACTTCAAATATATTTTTTATCCTTGTGGCAAAGGTTAAACATTTACCATCAGATGGCTTCTAATGGCCTCAGTTGTAGTGTAAACATTCAAGGATTTTAGAAGCAATAATAAATGTAACCTTTACAAATAAATTGATTTTGTTTTCATTGTGAAAATAATTAAATGAAACAAACTTTAAAAGAAATTAAATTGAGCCCTAGTTGGTTTGCCTCAATCCCCAGTGGGGGGCGTGCAGGAGGCAGAGCCAATCAATGATTTTCTCTTATCATTGATGTTTCTATCTCTCCCTCTCCCTTCATCTCTGTAATCAATAAAAATATATTTTGAAAAAAGAAATAAATTAAAATGAAACGTTAGAATTACTATGTGATGGTGTTTTAGATATTTTACAAGATAAGCAAAAGCTTAATCTCTGGTTTAAACAACTTTCTCTGGTTACTTCCTTTCAAATCATCAATTCATCTTTTATAAAATATAAAAATAACTTGTGCAATGTTTACATATCTAGTGTAGATTTGAAGAGTTTATTATTTTAATACCTATATTTTTGAAGGTTAGTCAAAGTTATTAAAATCATCCTGGATACTTTATGTGGTTTGCATATAATCTTTATTACCCTCCTCCCCCTATGAAGGTATTGCAACTGTCATTGAACAGCCCCCAAAGAAACAGAGGGGTTGAGTTGTTTGCCCAAGGTCACTCAAACTAGTGTATTATTTGTATATATTAGTATATGGATTCAAACTATTATGAGGATTCAAACTCAGGTCTTTATGACTCCAAAACCCCTATTTATATAAAGTCAAGAGACTCTAAAGTTCTTTAGAAGTTTGAGTCAATTAATTCTATTAAATTGCTTGGATTGAGGAGATGGATGGAATTTCAACAAGGCTTAGAAGGGTAAGTAACTTTCTCAAATTTGCAAAGAAGATGGGGGCATTGTAGAATAGGTTTTAAGACATTTTTTCATCAACTGCTATATCCATTTTAAATCTTTACCTTTAAATGCTTACTTAGTTCAAATTGATGTTACTTGGATTCTACTTTTAAATCATGTTTTCTAAAAAATTAATTGGGCCCTAGCTGGTTTGGCTCAGTGAATAGAGCATCAGCCTGAAGACCGAAGGGTTCCGGGTTTGATTCTGGTCAAGGGCACATGTTTGGGTTGTAGGCTTGGACCCCAGTGTGGGGCATGCAGGAGGCAGCCAATCAATGATCTCTCTCATCATTGATGTTTCTATCTCTCTCTCCCTCTCCCTTCCTCTCTGAAACCAATAAAAATATTAAAAAAGAAATAAAAAAAATTAATTGGGCAGTCCAGATGAATCAGTACATTCTTGGTTGTATAAAGATATTAAATTGCCTAAAAGGTTTATATCCATTTTTCTATACAATATTATGAGTATATTTTCTTTCAAAATACAGTTCTATTTAGAATTTATAACAGAATAACTATATAATGGAATAGAGATACCTATGTAGGTATTTAAAAAATTTTTGAGACCACATGTCAAATGGGAGTCAAATGGTATTTTATTTTGATTTCTGGCTCCTACTAAGAACCACTAAAACTTTTAGTAGTATAATAATGCCAGTGATTTGATGCAGTTAGGATGTAATGTTCACAGATTGGCCAATTTGTTCCTAATTGGGATGGTTATTTACGAAATCTAAAGTCATTACACATAGTAAATATTGTCAAGTTTCTGCAAGTCTTGATATTACAAAGGAATTTTAACCTATTTGCCAACTATACTTCATTATAAGTCTTTATAAATAAGTTTTTAATTAGTATATAGTACTCAGAAATAGATTCATTCAAAAGTTTCAGGTTGAGCTATTTCATCCTTTTACCACTTTAAAAAATAATTAGCCTTACTTTGACTCAATTTTTCTTGATTCATGATGTGTGAAAGAAAAAATTTAGGACATGTAACTTGTTAATATTTTGTCTGTAATCTTTAGACAATTCTTTTAAAATATTATTAGCAGATATGATCTTGTGCAGTATATCTTAAAGAGAAGTTGACACTTTAAAAAAATTTTTTTTATTAATTTCAGAGAGGAAGGGAGGGAAGGGCAGGGAGGAACTATACTTTAATTTTTTAAAAATATATTTTTATTGATTTCAGAGAGGAAAGAAGAGGGAGAGATAGAAACATCAATGATGAGAGAGAATCACTGATTGGCTGCCACCTGCACAGGATCGATCCCACAACCCAGGCATGTGCCCTTGACTGGAATTGAACCTGGGACCCTTTATCTGCAGATCCACGCTCTTTCCACTAAGCCAAACTGGCCAGAGCAGAAGTTGACACTTTTAATGCAGATACCCATCTGTTCTCTTTTCACACCTAATTTCTTACCTTTATGAGATAAATTATCTTTATGCATTTTTCCAACAAATTCTTTTATGCATCTGCCCTTTGAGATAAGTAGCTATAGGCATATACTTTTTGACTGTCTTCTAGTTTTAAATCCCTTTCCGAAAAATTCTGCCAGTGTGGCCCTAGAAGCAAGTTCAGTTCTTTGTTGTTCTGTGTGTTTGTTTGGGGAAGAGTGGCATAGAACATTGATGTTGCTGCGGGCAGGAAAACCTAGAATTACAAATTCAGTAGAAGGTCCTGTGTTGATTGGGAAGTCCTACATTTCTAAGTAGTGTTATTGTTTTGAGAATCACTAAGGATATTTTTCTAGACCTTTGCCACTCAATGTGTATGTGTGTTTGTGTTGTGTGTTTTGTGTGTGTGTGTGTGTGTGTGTGTGTGTGTGTGTGTGTGTTTCAGTTATAGAGCAGTGCTTTTCAAGTTTAATGTGCACATGAATTCCCTGAAAATCTTGTTAAAATGCAGATTTCATATGTGTGGGCATGGGACCAGAGAATCTGCATTTTGATGAATTCCCAGTAAGGATGCTGCTGTTTGGTACTCTTTTGTTGTTGTTGTTGTTGTTAATCCTCACCCGAGGATATTTTTCACATTGATTCTAGAGAGAGTGGAAGGGAGAGAGTGATTCTAGAGAGAGGAAGGGGGGGAGTGAAAGGGAGAGAGAGAGAGAGAGAGAGAGAGAGAGAGAGAGAGAGAGAGAGAGAGAGAAACATTGATGTAAGAGAGCCACATCAATTGGTTGCCTCTCACACCCACCCCAACTGGGGGAGAGGGGATGAAGCTGCAACCTAGGTATTGTGCCCTTGATGGGGAATCGAACCCGAGAACCTTCAGTGTGTGTGTGCTGATGAGCATGCTGGCCTAGGCTGGTACTCATTTTAATTAGTAAGTTTCTACAATTCTCAGTCTCCCTAATCACCTATCTTAATACATTTGTTAAACTTTTGAAAAACCATACTTTATTCTGATGTTGATACTAGCGCTTACTAGAGAAAAGCACTTGAGCTCTTTCTGCTTTAGTTTTATAAGTATGAGTTTATACTTACTGCTTATATATGACAAGCTGAAGCAGTTTCCGCCATATTGGTCTGATCTTTCACCAATAAAAATGAGACTTTGGAATCTGCAAACCACATAGTATGGTGGTAAACCATAGAGGTTCTGGGTTCCTAACCAGATCCTCCACTTACCAGGCTTGTGACCTTGGACAAGTTACTCAACTTGGCAAAGCCTCCGTTGCTGTGAGACTGAAAAAAGATCATCTATTTGGTACCATGCCTGGTGCTTAGCTGCTATCAAGAGAAAGGCAAACAGACTTTGTGAGCATACTGCCCTGCTCAGACCATTGGGATTCTGGATGGAGAGTGAAGTAATCAGAGGGTGAGGAGTACTGCCTTGCAGAGCATTGGGAATTGAGCTAGAGTATACCCCTTTAGGGGCACTTATTTATTCTACTCATCTTTTCTTTTCGGCTTCTTTTTTCTTGCTCCTCCTCATTACTATTGTAGGTCTGGAAACAGTCTCTACATTTTCTTCTCTACTTTCCTGTCCCGAAAGCTAACACACAGCTTTTTTCTTAAGGGTTTTTATTGCCCTCACAAGGGAGGGAAAAGAAAAGATAGAAACAGCACTTTTTCCCTTTTCATTGTACTCTGGCCATTTAGATTTATCTGGAAAAGATTATTACCTAAGGCTAAGGCTTTTATTCTAGACATTTCTTCTGGGCTCTCCGACTTGACTCCATGAGCAGGGCTGCTTGTATTTATGTAAATTTAAATACAAGGTTCATGAGAATACTTTTACTTAGGTTTTTAAAAGAGAAGTATGCAAAAGCACAGTTTGTTTCTGTAGTAGGAATTTTAAAATGATGGAGAGAAACCTGTATATATTATACATTTTCAGTGAGAGTTGGGATACATAATTTCTCAGAAAGTTTGTTGATGATTAAATGTTTAGTAATAGTGAGTCATCTAGACTTACTATGAAATAAAAGTTGAGAGCACAAAATTGGCTTGAGTAGTTCACCACTGTGTAAATACTTTTCTGAGTAATAAATTTTAATTACCACTTCTGGATTTTCTTGTAGGTATTTAAAGTAAAATGACTTTAATTAGAATCTGATAATCATAACATAACATGTGCACTAATAAGAGAATAAAGACTTTTTGCCTTGTAACTTTGCATAGTTTTTAAAAAAAAATTAATTTTCCATTCTTTTTTATTTTTTATTTTTTTATTTTTATTGATGTCAGAGGAAGAAAGAGGGAAAGAGAAATAGAAACATCAATGATGAGAGAGAATCATTGATTGCCTGCCTCCTGCATGCTCCCCACTGGGGATCAAGCCCGCAACCTGGGCATATGCCCTGACCAGGAATCGAACCGGCGACCTCTGGCTTTCTGGGTCGACGCTCAACCTTTGAGCTACACCCGGCTGGGCTGCATACTTATTTTTATATTTTTTCTTGTTTTTACATTTTTTAACTTTTACTTTATATATATACACAGATATAAAATCTGAAGTTAAAGATAAGTTTTGAGTTTATGTCAATAAGGTTTAACATTACTTTTAGCATAAAAAGGGAATGAAGGCAAGATTCCAAATACCTTTCCATTTCTGTGTAATGTGCATTCATATGCACCCATTTAACTAACTGTGATGCAAATGGAGTGATTTAAATTATTTATAAGTAATTGCTGAAGTAAAATTTATTATTAAAATTTAATGTGTTGCTTATATTCAGGATTTTTTTTGTGTGTGAGAGAGAAAGAGAGAAACATTGATGTGAGAGAGATACATTGATTGGTTGCCTCCTGGGCTGGGGATCCAACTTGCGACTCTGGTACATGCCCTTGACTGGGTTTGAGACCCTTTGGCATGTGGGCTGATGCTCTGACCACTGAGAACACCAGCCGGGGCTATAGTCAGTTTCAAAACTGAAAAAATTGGACTATCAGAAATTATTGTGATGCTCCTATCTATATTTAAACTCTAGTCTCACATATTTTGAAATATTCAGCAATAGCAATGAAACTATTTGGTTTCAAGTTTTTGCAGTGTGTAGTTTCATGAAAAATAATATCTCATGGTATAATTTATTCCCTTTAATAATACACATTCATTAAATGCTTATATTTATAGAAGTATTAAATTTGCTTTATTTTTCTCATTGTAGTTCTGGAATGTAGCAGTACAAGTAGCAGTATGTTGATAGTGTAATTGTACTATAGTAGGATTCAAAATAATATGTTAACCTATATAAGATTTTGCATGTTTTTAGAGACATCTGAGAGAAAGGTAAAATAAGTTGTGGATCATAGCAATTGTGAGTTGTATAATTTTACACTTTGTGCTTCAAATTTATAATTGTGTCAGAACTACATATAGTATCCTGTAAAGGTCTGAAATGTTATTAAATAATATGAGACTTGGTCTTAAATGTAAAATAGATCTAGATTTCAGTGCACTTGGCAGAAGGATGTACTCACTAAAACCCCAAAAACTACAGTGATTCTTGTGTATGTGTTGAATTTCAGTTCTGAATTTTAAGTGTAAAGGAGACAGAACCAAAGACCGACCTTTGAATCTTCAGGTTTTTGTTAATGAAATTAAACTAGATCAATTCAAGATATATATTGAACATCTGTTACATGTTTGCATGTTAAATCCTGGACGTTGGAGGTGGGTAGCCCTTCCTCGTGGCCCAGGTGTACTACTACAGACTTTGAAGTCAAAGGAGTTTGAGTGCTGCCTCTTCCATTTTCCCACTAGGTGACCTTGGGCAAGTTACTTGACCTTTCTGAATAGCATTATACAGTTTTCTAATGTTACTAGCAGCTACCACCCTATAAGGTTAGCCGGGTTAATGTTATCACCATGTCCAGAGAGGGTTGCCTACTTCCCTACTTCTAGTGGGGATCAGGAAGACTGGTAAGAGCATGGATTTTAGGATTAGAGAGTTTACATTTGCATTCTAGGGCTACCACCTTGACCATATTGCACATATTTTTTGAGGCTCGTGAAAGTAATGGTGCCTGTCTCATTGGATTCTTGTGAAGGTAAAATGAGGTTAAGGGCTTTCTTATTGCTTTATCTCTCATACCTGGCACAAAATAGGCACTCAGTAAATGTGTTGAGCAAATAAATGTCTGGCATAGTAGGCATTCATGGGAGCTTTCTTCCCTTCTGATTCTGTTCATGTCTCTGGAACTAATTGAACTTGAAACTCAATTTGTTAAAGATATTTTATTTGTCTATTCATCTGGCTGGTTGGGTAATGTTTACAATTAAAAAAGATAAATGTACATTTTTAAAGGATTTTTTTTTCAGTAGAAGGGAGGTTACTGAAAGCCTTGATTATGCACGAAATAATCTTTTGGGTGTTATTTTTGCCTTATATATTTAGAACTTAAACACTGCATGAGATGCTACTGCGTTGTATGGTTAGGAAACAACTGTTGAAATCTTAACAATCAGTAAGGCATTTAATAATGAGTAAGGCTCACTTATTTTGCTCAAAGTTAATCTTCATAAAGGTAGGAATATTACTTGTGTTTTCTCAAGAACGTTGAAAATTACTCAAATATTAAAGGCATATTGTGTACAATGCATTCTATATTAGCTTTTAATGAAGTATGTTTTGCTTAGGGTAAGGCTTTGTCAGCCCTAGCATGTTAATAAAGACAGTCTCAAGTTTGTCTATCCTTTTTCTTAGAATTCTTATGACACTTATACTCGCAGTCTGAGTTAAAAATAATATAAATAATCTTTAGGTGGAAAATCCAAATTTTTTCTTGTTCAATTTTAGTCTCCGAATATGATTAATATTTACTTTTCTTTTTATCCTTTTTAAAAAATATGTTTTTATTAATTCCAGAGAGGAAAGGAGAGGGAGAGAGAGACAGAGAGAAACCTCAATGATGAGAGAATCATTGATCAGCTGCCTCCTGCACACTTTCTACTGGGGGTTGAGCCCGCAACCTGGGTATGTGCCCTTTCCTGGAATCAAAGCTAGGACCTTTTAGTCTGCCGGCCGACACTCTATCCACTGAGCAAAACCCCCTAGGCTCTTTTTATCCTTTTAAAAATCGTACTTGAATAACTGATCTCAAGGGACATGTCTTTCTTGGTATACCAGGCATTATATTCTACCGTCTTTTTTTTCTTCAAAACAGATTTATTTGAAAATGTATATGGTTCTACAATGAAAAGAAGAGAACTTGATGATTTGAAGGGTAATATTGGATTCAGAGATCATAAGCCACTTAACAGTATCACTGTGTCAAAGAAACGCAATTGGCTATATCAGAGTACTCTGCGACCTTTTAATTTGGAGGAAGAAGAAAATAAGAAATACCAACAAATAAGCCATTTACCCATCTCACCTGTCTCTCCACGTAAACATCAGCTATCACAACCTTTCCTCAAATCATCTGAAGAGTATTGTAGGTATGTGGGATGTAATGATACAGATTCTTCGTTATCAAGAAACTGTTCTTTAGACTTCAATGAGGAAAATGATGCAGATGATGAAGGGGAAATATGGTACAACCCCATTCCTGAGGATGATGACGTTGGCATATCAAATGCTTTGAGTTTGGGTGAGGCGAACTCTGCTGTTCTGAAGTTTCCTGCTGTCAGTTTGAGAGTATTGGCCAGTAGCGACCTACTAAAAGCAGAGCCGCATCCTGACGACTTGCTGTGCTCTTCTGAACACACAGGCAGTGTTCAGACCACACAGTCAAATGCAGTGAAGCCTGTAGATTCTAACCATTCCACAGAATTTGTGCAGCAGTATAAGCAGAGGCTTGGACACAAGACACAAGACGGTATAATGGTGGACGACAATCCCATGTTGAAATCTCCGTTTGCAGGTAAAGATGATCATATATCTGCCTTTTCTTTCTTCACATTTTTCAATTCTTTGGTGGTAGTTAAAACTAAATATAGATGTCTATTGTAGCTATGTACTTTTCCTTACAGAGTGAATGTCTTTTCCTGAAAATAAAACTCCAAATCATTTATAAGCATTTTATATACATGGCGATTGTTTTTATACACTTGGGTTTGTTAGTGTATTGATCTTTTGAGATAGTAATTATTTTTCTCTTAGTTGAAAGAACGGCATGATGGGAAGTAGAAGAGAAAGATATATTTTTTGTTTAAATCTTATTTAGTTTCATTCATTCATTCATTCATTCACACCAAACCTGGCTACAGCTGAAAAGTTGCATTTTCAGTGTACCAGTAGGCATTAGGTTGCACTTTTAGGCCTGTGTCTCCTCAACAAAGAAAAGGGAGAAGAGAAAAAGAAATGAGAGATAGAAGAAGTAAAGACTTTGTAGATAAGCTCTACGATCGTTATGAAATCCAGAAAGGAGAATTGAAATTTGATAAATATTGGATTGAACCATGTGAAATTTCTGATATTCAACCATTTTTTTTCTTTTTCTGGTTATCTCTCTCTCTGAAATGAGAGATAGAAGAAGTAAAGACTTTGTAGATAAGGTCTATGATCGTTATGAAATCCAGAAAGGAAAATTGAAATTTGATAAATATTGGATTGAACCACGTGAAATTGCTGATATTCAACCATTTTTTTTTCTTTTTCTGGTTATCTCTCTCTCTCTTTTTTAAATTTTATTGTTTAAGGTATTACAAATAGTAGTACATATGTCTTTCTTTTTTTTCCCCACTGACCTCCCCCCATTCAACCATTTTTGATCTGCAAAAAACCCCAGTATTTCATATAGTTTAAC
>NW_006300036.1:4765243-4766146 GCF_000327345.1 Myotis davidii | reverse complement strand
TATTTTCTCTTGAAGTTAAGCTCCAGTTGCCCATAATGGTAGCAAGGTGTGATACTTCACCTTGAATTTTCTCACATCCTTACTGATGTTTCTGTACATTATAAGTAAACTACTTGCATTTGAGTCCCTTCCTTAGGAATATGAGGAGATGGTATAAATATTATATTGTTAAGAGAAAAATCAAGTTACCAAACAGTGTGTACTATCTGATGCCAATATTGTAAGAAACACTGAAAAGCTATTCTGGAAATGTTAATGGTTTTTCTCCCTGTGTGTTGAAGGTAATTAAAAATGTGTGTGTGTGTGTGTGTTTGTGCATGCGCACGCTCGCTCTTGTGTGCATTTCTAATTATAGACTGATTTTCCAGAGGAAGTTTGTGTTTCTTTTGTAATCTGGATAAAGAGAAGAATAAATACTATATAAACTAATAATATGGAATGCAGGTTGTGATCAGGGTGGCGTGATAGGGAAAGCTTATAAGTGTGTGGCAAGTAGTGATGGGTGTAGATGGGGCAGAAAAGGCAAGAGGGCATAAGGATAAGAGCAGAGTTAGAAAGCCTGTGTCTATAAAGTGTTACACATTTTAAATTGCTGTCTTTAAACTTTTTTTCTGTTTGTGGCAATTTGTGAACCTGGAAAGACCAATAGACATTTTTTAAGAATACGGTGGCACTGTCATTTATGTCTTTTTCCTTAATGTCTTCCTTCCCTTTAACATATTCTATCCTATCTAATAAAAGAGAAACATGGTAATTGGCGTACGACCGCTACCCTTCCCATTGGCTAATCAGGGTGATATGCAAATTAACTGCCAGCCAAGATGGCGGCCGGCAGCCAGGCAGCTTGAAACTAACATGAGGCTTGCTTGCTTCAGTGACGGAGGACTCCAACGTTCCCCGCCT
>NW_006300036.1:4729890-4764330 GCF_000327345.1 Myotis davidii | reverse complement strand
CCAGCAGGTCGTTATCTCCCGAGGGGTCCCAGACTGCGAGAGGGCACAGGCCAGGCTGAGGGACCCCCCTTTCCCCGAGGTGCACAAATTTTTGCGCACCGGGCCTCTAGTATATATAATAAAAGCCTAATATGATAAGTGTCTGGTCATCTGTTCAACCAATCAAAGCGTAATATGCTAATGATATGCTAAGGCAGCTCAACCGCTTGCTATGACGTGCACTGACCACCAGGGGCAGGTGATCCAACTGGTAGGTTAGCTTGCTGCTTTGGTCTGGCCAATTGGGACTAAGCGAGATGGGCCAGACATACCCTTGAGCCTGCGTCCCTCCCCAGCTCTAGTCGTGCACTGTGGGGTCCCTTTGCCTGGCCAGCGCCCTCTCACAATCCAGGACCCCTCGGGGGATGTCGGAGAGCTGGTTTCGGCATGATCTCTCTCAACACAGGAGCTGCCCCCTGGTGGTCAATGCACTCCCACAGGGAAAGTGCTGCGCAGCCAGAGCCGGGCTCGTGGCTGACAAGCGGTGCAGTGGTGGCGGGAGCCTCTCCAGCCTCCGCAGCATTCCTGGGTGGAGCGGGCCTAAGCCATCAGTTGGACAATACACCTGAAGGCTCCCGGACTGCGAGAGGGCGCAGGTCGGGCTGAGGGACTCCCCTCCACCCCCAAGTGCAGGAAGTTTGTGCACCAGGCCTCTAGCCCTATCCTATATAATAAATGGCTAATATGAAAATTGACTGAAGGGCAGAATGATTGGTCGCTATGATGCACATTGACCACCAGGGGGCAGACGCTCAACACAGGAGTTGCCCCCTGGTGGTCAGTGTGCTCCCACAGGGGAGAGCCTCTCAACCAGAAGCCGGCTCATGGCTGGCGAGTGCAGTGGTGGCAGCGGGAGCCTTTCCCGCCTCTGCGGCAATCAGACATCCCCTGAGGGCTCCTTACGAGAGGGAGCAGGCCAGGCTGAGGAACCCGCTCCCCCTACCCACAAATGCATGAATTTCATGCATTGGGCCTCTAGTTAAAATATAATAGGCACAATCCTAAATTGACCAAAGGAAATCTTTACATAGTTTACTTAATGCCATGCTTTTTGGTTTAAGAATGATCAGAAAGGTTTCCTAAAGTGATCTGTTTCCTTTAGCAATATTGCCAGAAAGCTGTTGAGGAAACGGCAGAGAATGGTTGAATTTCAAAACAAATTCTGATATAGGAATAGGAAAGCTGAAGTATTGTTTTTTGCTTATTAACGTCTAGATTTATATGTGTCTTTTACATAGTTGCCATCAGTGGACTATTTTTGGTTTTTGTTACTTTCACTTTATATCTTCATCTGGTATTGTACATGTTTAACATTTTTAACAGTCTTCCCTAATCATTATAGTATTTAATTGGGCTGACTTGCCCTAATCTGTGTGACTGGTTGGTTCCCTAACGGTTGTTAATAGATTATTTCTATTACAATTGCATGACTTTCATCACTATCTTTTTTGCTTCATTAGGATTGATTACTAGCTTTATTACTGCTTCTATATGGCTTGGAACAACTGTAGGTAATTCCTATATTGTATTTTCTAAAAAGTTTACCAATTTACAGGCAACAATTGGTTGATTAATTTATTTATTCAGTAAACATAGTTTCTGCTGTGTGTCAGTTACCGTCCTAGGTGATGAGGGAGTGAGCCAGTTTCACTTGATTCTGGCTGGTTCATAAATTTATATTTAAACATTTTTATTTTATATTTTCCCCCTCAATGCTAGTTTGTGATTTATTAGTAAAATTGCGGTTTAGTTTTAAGTGATTGTTGTATTTGGTAATATTTCCACTCTTGAATTTTAAAAAAACAAAGCATTTTTGTTTTAATAAATTCACTGTTGTCTATAGTAGATTGCTAACATATACAGTATTTTATTTTAATAATTAGTTAAGGACTTCAGTAGGAAATTAATGCACAATTAAATATTTGTACTGCAAAAAAAAAGTCAGAATGTTAGATTAACTCCTTTATAATTTAATAAAACCTAGAGCAAATTAATATACTGGGTAACTTTTTTTATGCCTTGACAAAATAGATTGTAGTCTAAAGCAGGATTTCAATTACTATAGAATGTTTTAGACCAATAAACCAGTAGAATTGCACTACAATTTACAGTACAGGGAATGCTTTGTCTAGTTTATCAAACACTCCATTTATTTTTAGTTGCTCCCTAGAAAAGCCCAGCAGGCATACTTAAAATAGTCCTTTCTCTAAGAAGAAACCACTTATTTGTCAATAGGGGCGGGGAGAGTATTATATTAATACTTTAAAGAAAGGTTATTCAGTCTATTGATTTTTAAAATGAATAAATACTCCCCCCCTCCCCTCATTTCTAATATTACATAGAACAGCCTCTGATACTGGGTTATTAGGGATTTTTTATAAGGAATGGTAAGATCTAGGATGAAAAGTTAATTTAAATTTTAAATAACTGGGATAATATCTGATTGTTTCTTTAATGGAATAGTTAAAGTTTGTGTAATATATTTTAAAAGATATTTTCATTTCGCTTTATTAATTTGAAAACTTACTAGAACCAGGTTCAAATTTGAAAATAAAATTGATCAGTCTGTATAATTTTTTAAACTGGGGGAATGAAAATTTCAGGTTCAGTAGAATACTTTAACTATTTACGAGTTGAGAAAAAAAATTTTAAAAACAAATTTAATATATTCAGGGTAGGGCCAAAGTAGGTTTATAGTTGTTCATTTACAAAATAATACAATCCTATATAATAAAAGGCTAACATGCAAATCGACCGAATGGTGGAATGGAACAACTGGTTGCTATGACGCGCACTGAAGTGCACTGCGGTGGCCAACCGTTGGATCTGGCCCCGATCAACCCCTCCCCCCAGCCGGCCCCACTCCTGATTGGCTCCCCACACCCTGGGCTCAGGTGTTGAGCATCTGCCTCCTCCCAGCCGCTTGGTCACTGTGGGGCCGAGGCCGCTCCAGTGGTTGAGCTGCGCCCACATTTACAGCGCCCTGGACCAGACGGCCTGCAAGACCACCTTGGCCACGTTCACCCACCTGCCGTGCTCCATCCTCATTGTGACTCACCTGGCAGCCCGGGGCCTGGACATCCTGCTGCTGGACAGCATCCTCAGCTTCAGCTTCCCGGCCACGGGCAAGCTCTTCCTGCACCACGTAGGTCGTGTGGCCTGGGCTGGCCGAAGTGGCACAGCCTACTCCCCGGTGGCCCCAGATGAGGTCTCCTACCTGTTCCTCACCCTCGCCCACCCCCACGAGGAGCCTTTGGGTGCGGTTGGCATGGATGGCGTGCTGGGCCGGGTGCCACAGAGGGTGGTGGACAATGAGGACTGTGGCCTGCAGAACACCCTGGAGGCGTCGCTGCCGCTGTGGCACCTGGGCCGTGTGGCCGACAATGTCCAGCAGCAGTACGTGTGCTCATGGCTGGTGCACTTGCCAGAGTCCATCAAGTGGGCCAAGGAGCTGGACCTCATGGGGCTGGGCCTACTCTTCAAGCTCGAGCTTTGAGGAGGAGGAGCTGCAGTGGCTGAGGCTGGTGGACAGTATCACGCAGTACTCGCAGGCATCCATTTTTGAGATCAACGCCTCCAGCCAGGACCTGAGCAGCCAGGTGATCCGGGCCAATTGGCAGAAGGACTGAAAGGCCATCACCAGCTTCCAGCAGGGCCGGCAAGAGCGGCAGTAGGGCCTGGCTGGCCCAGCCCTGAGCTGCCCAGCGTGGCAGGCGGAGTAGCCTGGGAAAGAGGAAGAGGAGGAGGAGGAGGTGGCGGGAGAGAGCGTGGAGAATGTCTCCACAGAGGTCGTGGCCCGGAAACGGCAGCAGCCAGGACCTGAGTGGGGAGCCAAGAGGTGGAAGGAGGAGGCCTGGTTGCTGGACCAGAATTTGTCCCTATCGGCTCAAGGATTTCTACAGTGAATAGGGCCTAAGCGTTGTTGGGGACTGGGGCCCCTTTGAGCAGCAGGTGGCTGGTTCTGTCCTGGACCTGATGGGGGACAAGGCCCAGAACCTGACCAGGGGCTGGCAGCAGCTCAAGTGGGACCAGAAGAAGAACAAGACAGAAAGTGGTCACTACATCAGCAGCTCCTACAAGCGGGACCTCTGCCAGATGTGGAAGCAGAAACAGAAAATTGCCATATGCTCCATGCCTGAGCCCCAGTGGGCCACCAGCAGTCAGCCCTGTCGGCAGTGCTGTTTTGGCCTGATCTGGTCAGGGTGCAGGAGACAACCAATTGATGTGTCTTTCTCACATTCATCTTTCTTTCTCTGTCTCTCGCCTTCCCTTCTACTCTAAAAATCAATGAAAAATATCCTCAGGTGAGGATTAACAAAAAAACGAACAATGCATGCATACACACATATACAAAAATACATGAATATTGGAGGTTTGGGGAGCGGGCCCCCACAAGTGCATAAATTTCATGCACCAGGCCTCTAGTCTACATATAGAAAAGCCTAAGCGACTGAATGACCGGTTGACTGGTCGTTATGATGCGCACTGACCACCAGAGGGCAGACGCTCAACATAGGAGCTGCCCCCTGGGGGTCAGTGTGTTCCCACAGTGGGAGTGCTGCTCAGCTGCTGACCTAAGCTGGCAGTTGGACATCCCCCGAGGGGTCCCAGACTGCGAGAGGGCATAGGCCAGGCTGAGGGGACCCCCCCCCCCCCCAGTGCATGAATGTCGTGCACCGGGCCTCTAGTAATTCTATATAATAAGAGAGGAATATGCTAATTAGCCATTACTCCCTGAGGTGTAATGACCAAGTGCACGTCATGACCAGATCACGGATCAGCAGGAGGGTGGGCCAGCGAGGTACAAGCAGGCTGCAGAGAGCTATAGGAGGGGCCAGGGCAGCAAGCTATGGGGGGGTAGGGGATAGAGGGACAGGGGGAGCTACAAGAGGGCAGGGCAGTGGGTGGAGAGCTTACAGGAGGGCGGCAGCAACCTACTGGCTACAAGTGGGTGGCAGAGAGCTATAGGACGGGGCAGGGCAGCAAGCAAGTGGGAGGCGGAGAGCTACAGGAGAGGGCAGGGCAACAAGCTATGAGGTTGGGTGGCCGGAGGAGCTACAGGAGGGTGGCAGCCGGCGGAGAGCTACAGGAGAGTGGCAGCGACTTACTGGTGCACGGATTTGTGTGCAGGGCTACTAGTTAATAAATAATAATACAAAAATAAACTGTTTCGTACCACTCACAACTGTAAACCAACTTTTGCCCCATGTATGGATAGAAAAGTGTTTAAAAGGATGGGGGAGGCTGTATATATGCAGAGAGAAATGTTTACAAGGATGGGGAGGCTGAAAGTGTAGTATTGAAGACCATAGGCTCTGAAGGCCTGTGGCTAGTTTTGAATTCTGGTTCTGCCACCTACTACCTGTGTTTTCTTAGACAAATTAGACAGCTCTGTGCATGAGGTTCCTTATGTGGAGACTGAAGTACTAGTGGCATTTCAACTTACAGGGTTATAATGAGAATTGAATGAGGGTCTGTGCATACTAAGTAAGATATTAATTTTTCATATTTTGTGTACTCAATAAATGTTGGCTAGTATTATTTTTAATATTTAATAATGTCATATTAAACTACTTTTAATATAATTTTGAGCACAATATTTACAATGGTGAATCACTTGATGGTAATGAAGTTTGGGCTGTTATTTACTGGTACTTTTTTGTATCTTCTAAAAACTTTTAATTATAAACCTGGATAATTTTGACATTCAGAAAAAAGTAAAGCTATTTCTGTGTGGAAAAAAATTAAAAACATTTCAATGCTTTGCTCTTTATGAAAACTGAAAAAATAAGAAAACTTGTTTATATCTCTGTGTTGTCTGTTTAATATGTTGAAACTGCATGGAAAGTCCCTGATTCAGCTTTTGAAGTTCTGGGGAATTATTGTAAAGAAGTAATACAAGGAAGAAAATGTTTTTACAGTTTTGAAAATTATTCAGTTAGATTTAATATTCAGTATTCCATTAATCTTGATTGACTAGATTGTATATATTCTTTCTTTTTTTTTTTTTTAATATATTTCACTGACCTTTTACAGAGAGGAAGGGAGAGAGACAGAGAGTTAGAAACATCGATGAGAGAGAAACATCGATCAGCTGCCTCTGCACATCTCCTACTGGGATGTGCCCGCAACCAAGGTACATGCCCTTGACTGGAATCGAACCTGAGACCTTTCAGTCCACAGGCTGATGCTCTATCCACTGAGCCAAACCAGTTTCGGCTGTATATATTCTTTCAAGTCAGTGTTTTGGGTTTCTTAGGATATATTCCCAGAAACGGAATCGCTGGGCCAAAATTTATTTTTTAGAGGATTATAAATATAGAGGAAACATCCTATCTAATAAAAGACAAAAGGGTAATTGACCATACCTTTGCTAAGCTTCCCATCAGCTAATCAGGGCGATATGCAAATTAACCGCCAACAAAGATGGCAGTTAATTTGCATACATAGGCTCCAAGCAGTGGAGTGAAGCCAAATGTACCCGAAGCTGCCTAGCAGCAAGGCCTCACGGTCCCAGGATCAGCGGAGCCGCGAGGCCTCACGGCCCTAGCACCAAGCAGAGCTGCGAGGCCTCATGCCCCCGGGATCAGAGGAGCAGCAAAGCCTAACGGCTGATGGGGGTGTGGGGGCGGGGGTCTCTGGCCGGAGTTCCTTGTCTTGACTTAGGAACATTTGGGCAGGAAATTCCAGGGTCTAATGCAGGACCATCTATATAATAAAAGCCTAAGCGACCATTATGGTGGAACAACCAGAACGACGAGTCACTGTTATGTGCACTGACCACCAGGGGGCAGATGCTCCACTCAGCCAGAAGCTGGGCTCACAGCTGGCGAGCACAGCGGCCGCGGCAGCGCTAAGGACCCCTCGGCAGACATCCCCCAAGGGGTCCTGGACTGGGAGAGGGTGCAGGCCGGGCTGAGGGACCCCCACCCCCCAGTGCATGAATGTCATGCATCAGGCCTCTAATTGTAAATAACACTGCAATAAATATAGGGGCACATATATTTTTTCAAATCGGTGTTTTGGATTTCTTAGGCTGTATTCCCAGAAGTGGAATCACTGGGCCAAAATGTATTTTTTAGAGGATTATAAATATAGAGGAAACATTCTAAAGAAATATTAAAATAGGAGATATGTTAACACACGTTTTTAATATACTCAAATACAAAGCTTTCCTAGTTTCCTCTGATATTCACTCTTTATAGCTATAAAATAACATACTAAAATATATTACAGTAGAAAGATCTAAAAGGAACCTATAGTACCCTTCCTCCAAATTTTCAGAATAGAAAAGTGGATGGAAAGGGAGGGAGGTGCTTCTTTTCACTCTAAGCCATTTTGGAGGTTGTTGCTGTTCTACTTGAACATGGTAATGAAGATTCACCTAACTTATAACTAAATCTCCCTATTGAGATGAGACAAGAGAAGAATTTCTGTGCATGTGAGAGCTTGTTAAGTTGGTGGTTTGTAAAGTAGGAATCAAAACATATCACCTTATAATACCTTTTTTTTTAACAGGTGGTGGTATCCTAGCTGCTACAAATAAGACTGAATTGGGAGTTATAGAAGCATCTTCTCCAAGCCCTAGCCTTGGGAAAAAAGGCAGTTCGATTAATTGGTCTTTCCCGGATAAAATAAAATCTCCGCGCACTGTGAGGAAACTTTCCATGAAAATGAAAAGGTTGCCAGAACTTAGCCGAAAACTGAGTGTTAAAGGAAACTTGAATTACATAAGCAGTCCAGATAACACCCCTTCCTTGTCTAAATGCGACTATCAAGAAATTCATCATACTGTTATTCTGCCTCCTGGGAACACAACCACAGCTGCTAAGAGGAATGTTATAAGTCGGTACCACCTCGATACCAGTGTGTCTTCTCAGCACAGCTACCGGAAGAAACCCTCTATGAGTTCTAAGTATTCCTGCAGAGGTGGTTATCTCAGTGATGGAGATTCACCTGAACTTATAACTAAATCTAGCAAACATGGACCTGAAAACAGATTTGGAAAGGGAAAAGAAATAATTCCAAATAGCTGTAGCAAGAATGAAATTGACATTGATGCTTTTAGGCATTATAGCTTTTCTGATCAACCTAAATGTTCACAGTACATATCTGGGCTCATGAGTGTGCATTTCTATGGTGCTGAGGATTTAAAACCACCTCGGATAGATTCCAAAGATGTCTTTTGTGCAATTCAGGTAGACTCAGTAAACAAAGCAAGAACTGCTTTGCTCACGTGTCGGACGACATTTTTAGACATGGATCACACTTTCAACATAGAAATTGAAAATGCTCAGCATTTGAAGTTAGTAGTATTTAGTTGGGAACCCACTCCAAGAAAAAATCGAGTGTGCTGTCATGGAACTGTTGTTCTCCCCACCTTATTCAGAGTGACAAAGACACATCAGTTGGCTGTCAAACTTGAGCCTAGAGGTCTTATTTATGTAAAAGTGACTCTTTTGGAACAGTGGGAGAATTCTCTTCATGGACTAGATATAAATCGGGAGCCAGTCATGTTTGGGGTTGATATTCGAAAAGTTGTAGAGAAAGAAAATACAGGATTGATGGTGCCACTCCTGATACAGAAATGTATTATGGAAATTGTAAAGAGAGGCTGCCAGGTATTTCTTCACCGTTTCTCTACCCTCTGTCTATCTACTTATCTATCTACCTTAATGAACTAAGCGGTTAATTAATTAAATTTATTAATAGTAATTCTTGGGGGGAGGAATTACAGGTAAAAATAATCTAATTCAGACATTTTTCTTTTCTATACTTTATTATATTACTGGTTATGGTATAATTCATACCTTAACCTGTGTTGGCAATAATTGAGAGTATGTTAGGTGGTTCTGCAATTTATGTTGTAATGCAAAGCTGATGGGCCTTATACCAAATATCAAGATTGTGTTACAGTATCATTTCTAGGATAAGCCAGAGCTGATAACATAGGCAAGTAATTAATTGAAGTAACGTGTCTTTATGGTTTGATTCCTAAGGTAGAGAGTTCCAACAATAAATCTAATCACCTTGCTCCACTCCTAAAATGAACTCGCTACTCTGATTCCCTACTCTCCCTTAGTCCCATTCTTTGGAAAGCATAAGCTTATCTGTCTCTTAACTTCAGGAAAACATGGAGGATGAAGAGATGTCCCACTAATAAAAACACATCTCTTTCTCTATTCCTTTTAAGTAAGAAGTTGTTAAAGCAGCCCATTAAAACAACAAAAAGCCTGGTATTATTTGTAACAAGATACGTAAATGTTAACCAGTTAGTAGAACTTATTTTTCTTTATTTTCATTAATACATATGGACTGTGGCAATGAGAAACAGCACATCACTGAGGATGATCTTATTGTTCTGGTTTATAAGTAATTATTTATACTTATTTTTGTAACACAAATTAAGCCTAAAGGTCATTATGCTCTGAGGTATTTCTGCTTTGGTGCTATCAAAATTTATAACATTGATTAAAAATATCAAGGGTAAATATCACAAAATCTGATATAGGTTTCTTTATACGTAAAAAGGAATTTAAAATAATCTACCATGAACTTATAGAAAATATGGAAACAGCGTAAGGTAGTGGAGTTTTGTAATAAAATGCAGGGAACTTGGATTCTGTTTTTTTCTTCATTAATAGCTGTGTGATGTTGGGCAAGTCATTTAATCTCTGTGGGTCTTATGCGCTTATATCTACAAAAATAGATGTGGTAGCTTCCTGAGGCTGAAGGTAGGACATCTGAAATTTTGAAACCTCTTCTCAGATATATGATACTTTTTCTAGATGGGAGTGAAGCCTTTAGTTTCTAATCCAACTTTTGGTCCAGTTACTTTTTTTCTTAAGGTTCTCTGTTCCCCTCTCCCCTTCTCCCCCTCCCCCTCCTCTTCCTCCTCCTTCTCCTCCCCCTTCTTTCTTCTTTTTCCTTTCTTCTTTTTCTTCTTCCAGAGAAATTAGTCACATTTTAAAGGTAATTATTAAACAGAAACTTTTACAATTGAGTAGTAAAATAAGTAGTAACTCAAATAGCACTGTACTTTTATGGTCCATTCTCTGAAATATTTTATAAAGAGCAGGTATATAAGACTGTTGAAGCTTATTTTAAATGCCAAGAAAGCATTTTTAGCGATGCCTTTTATTGCTATACTTAAATTTTAGAAAGATTTATTTTAAAAAAATTTTCTGTGAGCTGAAAAGTAAATTTCATAGTTATACATTTGGAATTGTACTTTTTAAACCTGTGTGTGTGTATGTGTGTGTGTGTGTGTGTGTCTTTTGCTTCTCCCCACTCCCTGCTCTCCAGAGAGGTTTGTTCTGTCTGTATTTTATAGGCTAGCATACTGTTTAAATTTTGTTTACCATTTTAGCCAGTAATTTTTCTTGTGGTTTTTTCCTTGTTGTTGTTGTTTTTACTATGAAAATCAGGTTTTGATAGTCATGCAAAAATAGTCTATGGCATTTTCCAAATGCTCTGAAGGCTACTGTCACCCATCTCTTGCTTCCAATGGGAAAAATTACTATAGAAATCACACTCTTGGTGCACCTTGTACAGATTCTATCTCTGATAGAGGCATCAAGCATGTGCTTCAAGTGTTTGATTCAAGAAGTCAGCCTCTGAAGTTAGGGATATATTCTAAAATATCCTTCCCTTGAAATATCTCTATTAGATTTTTTCCCCTTTATTCACCTTTAAAAATATGTTTATAATTTCATTTTAAAATTTTGGGAGAGCATGTTCCATTAATTTATTCCTTACTATTGACGTATTATTACTTTCTTTAATTTGTTCTAGATTTATCTCTTTCTCAACTTCAAGGGATTTTGTGACACTTAATTGTGCTCACACGAGAAGGGCTCTACTCAAGTTAGTTTCTTCTAATGTGATGGCATTTCCTTTGATTCTGTTTAATATTTTATTTTCATTTTTTGGACCATCTACAGTTCTACCACATCACTCTTGCAGTGATGACCAGCATAGCACATACTATTCTCAATGTGAATGCACTATGAATGTGGATAAAGTAGGAAATTTGGATTTTCTTCCCAGTACATTACTTGGTTCCCCACAGTAGGTTGATCCTTTTGAATATAACCACATGTTGCTTTACCTTCTCTTAGAAATAGCTGTAGGTTCCTTATTATCTTTCAGTTAATACTTGCTAGCTTGTCATCTCAAATATTTTGGATAACATTTCTCTGTATCCATTATTGATACTTTCCTATATTGAGACCCACCTTCTAAAGTGAATTATATCAGTTATTTAATTACTCACAAGAGGTTAGTGTCATAAGTAAACCTAGAAATTTCATTTGTGTACTCCTTCCTCTAGATTATTTATAACTTTTTTTAAAAAATATATTTTATTGAGTTTTTACAGCGAGGAAGGGAGAGGGATAGAGAGTTAGAAACATCGATGAAAGAGAAACATCGATCAGCTGCCTCTTGCACGCCCCCCACTGGGGATATGCCCGCAACCAAGGTACATTCCCTTGACCGGAATCGAACCCGGGACCCTTCAGTCCGCAGGCCAACGCTCTATCCACTGAGCCAAACTGGTCAGGGCTATTTATAACATTTTTAATTTTTATTATTTTAAAAAATATTTATTTAAATTGATTATATTTAATAAATCATTAAATATATTGACTGTAACATTTTAAAGTGATTTCTAGTTCAAATTCTTGGGGATCTCCATTGTTTGTTTTGACTTTATTTCTGTCTTGAAATACTTTCTTTATCCATAATTTCTTCAAGGTGATTAAACTTGCTAAGTAGTCTTTGATGTGGCAGTCTAGGTGCCAACCACTTATTTCCCCTTCATGTTCTTGAAGGTTTATTCTTTTAGAAAACTTTGATTGCTTAATCAGGCATGCTTTTTCTTTACAGATACCATGTTCATTTTTTCTCGGTGAATTTATAGTGAACTTCTTCAGCCATAATATTTTAGAACCTGTCTGAGCTAACAGTGTTTAAAAGACAGACCCTTTTATTGTAAGTTGAGGGGAGGATGGGAGGTTTCTGTGCATCTTATTTACATTCTGAACTGGAGGTTTTATTTCACCTGTAACATATTATTGTAATTGCATTTCCTCCATCACTCTATAATCAATTAATTTAAACAAATTTTAGGTTTGCTTTTATTTCTTCCTGAGAGTCTTTTATTTTTTTCCTGAAAAGATAATTTTATACAAATAGTATGTTGGAACCTTATTTCAACTATATACTTTTTTTTTTAAGAGAAACATTTTTATCAGTACAGAGGTCTTTTTTTTACACTTATCGTGCCATGAATTTATAGGGAATGGGTTCCAGCAGCTCAGTCTCCTTTCTATTGGTTCTCACAAAGGGTGCTGCTCTGGGTGGAGTAGGCTAATGCTTCAGTTGAACCCCGGTACCTTTCTCTTTGGCTTCCTTCTTTTTCTGATCATTTTCCTTCACACGTTTCAGGAAGTGAGCTCAGAGTGCTTAATATGCTCAAAATGAGCATTAATCCTCTTGGCAAGAATCTTGCCCTTGACTTGCTTGTTTACAGCCAATGCCCACTGCATGCTGGGTGACATTGTAGAGTAGACCCTTCCAGTTTTCCAAGGTAACATTTTTGGGGCACTCCTTTTTGAACAGTGCCCATTCCCTTGATGTCCACAATATCACCTTTCTTGCCAAAGGAACAACTCCATGTTTTCTAAAAGGCCTAGAGAACATAGAGCGGGTGCCTCTCCTTTTTCCCTTTGTGTTAGTCATTTCGGTGAATTGTCATTTTGGCAAATTACTGGAAGATGGCGGTTCTGGCCTTAAGGCTCAACTATATACTTTTAAGTGGGTAAATCAACTGAGTTTTAAAGGGATTAAATCACTTGCCCAAATTCATCAAGGAAGGAGGGGTAGAGTGAGGCTGTATGAATCCAAAACCCCGTTTAACCACTGTGCTGTGTTATTTCAGCCCAGAGCCAAAAGGATGTCAGGGGCATGGTCTCAGCATGGAGATGCTGGTCGAGCATATAAAACTGAAAGGGAATGGGTTGTATCTTTGCTTAAGATATCCAGCACTGCAGAAATCATAATATGTTGTTTGAATTTAAATGAAAGAGTGGATTGTTCTTATGAAATGAGTTAACATGGTCTATGGTGAAATTCAAAAGCTGTGCTTGAGGTATTTTTAATTACATGCCATCAGAACATATTTGATGGCCAAGCTCATGGGATTTATACATACTGTACAATTACAATTTTATCTCTTTTTATCAAACTTACCACAATATGGCCATAATTTTATTTCTAGGTAGTAGGCCTGTACCGATTATGTGGTTCGGCAGCAGTCAAGAAAGAACTTCGGGAGGCTTTTGAGAGAGATAGCAAAGCTGTTGTTCTGTGTGAAAACCAGTACCCAGATATAAATGTAATAACAGGTAATAGATTTTATTTTATGTACACATTTTGGAAAGACTACATCTGCAGGGAAGAGAATTGAAATGCTAATTTTTAGCCCAAGTTTATCATGAAAGGATGTTGGATTTTGTTGAGTGACCTTTCTGAGTCTATTGAAATGACCATGTTTTTTTTTGTTTTTGTCCTTTATTTTATTGCGATGGTATATTACATTAATTGGTTTTCAGATGTCAAACCAACCTTGTATTCCTGAGATAATCCCATTTGGTCATCATGTATCTTTTTTATTTTTTTTTTAAATATCTTGCTGGATTTTATGTGTTAGTATTTTGTTGAGTTTTGTGTCTATATTCCTAAATTTTGGTCTGTAGATTTTTTGTGCTGTCTTTGTCTGGTATTGGTATCAGGGTCATAGTAGCCTTGTAGAGTGAGTTGGGAAGTGTATTCTCTTCTATTTTGGGGAAGAATTTGTGAAGAATTGGTATTCTTTTTTTCAATATTTGGTAGTATTCATCAGTAAAACTATCTTGGTTTGCTTTATTTTGTGGGAAGTTTTAAAATTATTCAATCTCTTGTTATAAGTCTATTCAGATTTTCTATTTCTTAAATAACTTTCTAGTTTATATCTCTCAATGAGTTCTATTTTCATCTGAGTTATCTAATTTATTGGTATACAGCTGTTTATAGTATTAACTTCAAATTCGTTTTGTTTCTGTGATGTTGGTAATGATGTTCCCCCTTTCCATTCCCAATTTTAGTTGAGTCTTTTCTCTTTTTTTCTTGGTCACAGTAGTTAAAGGTTTGTCTTTTTTGTCTGTCTTTTCAAAGAACCAACCTTTGGTTTTGTTGATTTTCGTTATTGGTTTCTATTATCTATTTCATTAGTTTCTACCCTGATCTTTATATTTTTCTTTCTTCTGCTTACTTTGAGTGTAATATGCTCCTCTTTTTCTTGTTTCTTAAGAAAGAAACTGAGGCCATTGATTTGGTTAATTGAGAGTTGATCATGCACCAGAGAGTGTTTAATGTGCTGGGAACGCAGGGGTCAAATGACAGAAGATTCCTGTTCTCATGGAGGCTACATTCTAGTGTTGGGAGCTGGGGGAGTAGAGGAAGGATGGAAGTGAACACAATAGACAAAAGAAGCTAAAATGAAAATAAAATAGCTAATAATTATGTTTTCTTATTCTATTTCTCTCCCACCTTTCTTCCACTCCTTCCCATCCTCTCTCCCTCTCCCCCATTCTCCAGGGTATCTATTTAATGTCTTCTCACTCTCCTCGAATCTCGAATCTCGTGTCACCCATGTCACTCTTAGTGATGACCTTGCCCCTAACTTCCCAGAGAAAATAGAAGCCATCAGATGGGTACGTCCTCTACTTCTTGTGGCTCAGCCTGCCACCTGCCTTCTTAGGCATACATCCCTTTTCACTTTCCCACTATCTTTTCTGTAACAGGATAGAAATGATCTTCCTCACATTTTGGACTAATTTTAATTCTCTCATGTGTTCTCAGGAGTCTCTTCTTCCTTTCTTTTTGGGGCTTTGCTCAATTGATTATATTTCTCTCTCCTAAACCTTAAAAGCCATTTTAATATCATCTTTACATTAGCATTTAAATGTTGAAGTCTCTCCCATCTTTAAAATAATTCCTACTTTGATCCTCCTTCACCCCTGCTCTCTCTGCGCGTCTGTGGTCATCACCTTCTCTCAGACAGATTTCTGGAGTAGGTTGCCGGTCTTTCCCCCTCTTTCTCCATTTCCTTAACGTCCATTTACTTCCTAACCAACTGCAGCTTGACTTCTGTCCTTTACTCTCTGAAACTATGCTTACCAAGGTTGCTGATTTACTTCTTGGGTGTACCTGGTTTGGCTTGTGTCTGAAATTATCTCATCGTTTCTTATCCCTATTTATAAAACTCTGCTGCCTTAGAACCACAACAGGAATTTGTGGAAAATACAGGGACATGAGCCCTGACCCTTGGGGATTCTGATTCAGTAGGACTGACAGGGGGCTCTGGAGTCCATTGTTTTACAGTTTCTCAGATTTATTTCATTGTGCAGCCAAGTTTGAGAAACGCTGTTCTCCATAGTATTTAAAAGTTGTCTAACCTAACGATTGTTGGGCATCAATGGATGCTGTAGACTTTCTTGAAACGTTCTCTGCTTGACTTCCTCAGCAGCATATTTTTGCCCCCCCACCCCCTCTCCACCTCTTCTTACCACTCACACTTCTTTAGCCATTATTCCTCAGTCACCTTTGGGAGATCCTCTTTCTGACAACCCATTAAGAGCCTTCTTCGGGGCCCTCTCTTATCACTAGGCCTTCTCGTGTCACTCAGCATGCCTCCCTAGACAGTCTGTCATTCTCAAGCTTCCACGTACCATCTTCAGTTGATCATTCTCAGATCCGTGTCTCCAGCCATCTCTTTCCTGAGCCTCAGATTAAAAAAAATTTTAGAGAGGAAGGGAGAGAGGGAGAGACAGAAACATCAATAATGAGAGAGAATCATTGATCAGCTGCCTCCTGCATGCCCCTCACTGGGGTTCAAGCTCGCAACCCAGGCATGTGCCCTGACCAGAATAGAACAGTGACCTTCTGGTACATACATCGACGCTCAACAACTGAGCCACTCTGGCAGGGCTCAGATTTTTATATCCAGCAGCTTTCAATGTTTCATAGATACCTTAAGCTTAATATGTTCAAAATAAAACTCTTTTCTACCCCTTAAAACATGGTCTTCCTCCTTTTTCCCGTTTCAAATAATGGCACTACTATTCACCTAGATGTCAAAACCCCGAACCTAGGAAGCGGCCTTACTCCTTCTTTCCCCTCAAAATTACAAATGCGTATTTTACTTGGCAGTCCTGTTTGGGGAATTTATCGTACATTTACAAAGTATTGATGTGCAAGGTTATTCATTGTAGCATGTTTTAGAATAACAAAAGATTAGAAACAGCCCAAGCATCCATCTGTAGCAATTGATAATGGGACATCCATGATCTATTGGAATAATGTTTTCTCACTCTCCTCTAATCTCGTGTCACCATATCACCCATTTCATTATGCAGCCAAGTTTGAGAAACACTGTTCTCAGTGTTTGTTACAGATGTGACTGTAAAATGTTTGAGGAAGCTCTCTGTGTACTGAAAAGATTTCAAGCATATGATGGTAAATAAAAAAGCAAATAACAGAACAGGCCATATATGCCATATTTGATTTAATAAAGAGGAGTATAGTAATACATCTTATACTTTCATAAACACATATGGTTAATATATTGTTTATATTTTTATAAACACTGGAAGGATGCATAAGAAACTAATGAACCATATTACTACCAAAATTTAAAAGATTATCAGATGGGAAGCTTTCTGTATGACCATGTTGAAGTTCCACCTCAGCTTTCAAACTAGATTCTAAGCTCAGAGAATGTTCTGAGTCAATATCGTCTATTATATTTGGGTTTTTGGTGTCAGCAATGTCTCCTATTTTTCCTTGTGCTCACATTCCAGTCTTTAGCTAGTATCTTACCTAGCTTGCTGGTATGTAACAACCATTCATTACCCTTTCCTGTTTCCTCTTCTTCAGGTGATATCTCTTAGTTCGTAACCACTTGTGATGCCTTTGAAATCAACGTCTTTCCTATTATTGTGACAAGTCTGATGCTTTCTGTTCTTGGCTTTTGGCTTCATTTGTTCGGTTTTAGGAATGGTTTTCTTCTTCCACAGTGTAGCGTTAGGGTTAATCCAACCATCCAGGACTTATGTTTAAGACATATGTCCTGTATGGTTCAGTTATTTGCAAGGGCTTTGGGTCATTGGTACTCTTTCACTATCAATTAAAAGTCTAGAAATTCAAAATTCATATAATTGGAATAATTTAGGGTTAATATTAATGTCTTGCTTTCTTAACTTTTACATGCACGTAGAGAAGCTTTTTATGAGGGGGCAGAATCAATAGGGTATATGTATCAAATGACTTATTTTATGAGCAACAAACCTAATATGTATGCTAATTGGAAATTATATGTGCATTTTTAGCATGCTTTCAAAACAAAATGTCAGTTAATGAAGCAATTAATAAGAATACAAAATGCTACTGTTTTGTTATAGTACTCTTAAAAATTATTGCTGTTATTATTTTCAGAACATTAAAAGTTGGCTGTATAATACTTGAATTAAAAAAAATCACCACAGCTTTTATTTCACTTTGAAGACCAATTGCCACTTGTCTCTGGTTTGTTTTCTGAAGGTGTTCTTAAGGATTATTTAAGAGAACTTCCTTCTCCGCTGATAACAAAGCAGCTTTATGAGGCTGTATTAGATGCAATGGCTAAAAATCCCCTGAAAATGTCATCAAACAGTTGTGAGAATGATCCAAGTGACTCTAAGTACACTGTCGACCTGTTGGATTGCCTGCCTGATGTTGAGAAGGTAAGCATAACTAGTGTACATTTTTCCTGAAAGCCAGCTAATGAATTATATACTTAGCTCCAGAGCTGCAAATACTTTTTGAGCTATTTCGACGTTTGTGGCACTCATGAGTTTTAGCTCTTCCTTTACTAATGGCTTCTTTTTTTTTATTTTATCTTTATTGTTGAAAGTATTGCAGATGTCCCCTTTCCCCCCACTGACCCCTTCTAGCCTGCATTCCCCCCACCCTAACCCCTGCCCTCCTTGCTCCCTTCCTTCCCCCTGAGATTTGAAGATCTGTTCCATGTTTCTATATCTCTGGATCTATTTTGTGCATCAGTTTATTTTGTTCTTTAGATTCCAAATATGAGTGAGATCATGGCTTCTTGAACACCATAAATCTAGAAACTGCTTCTTAAGCAGGATACATTTAGAAAAAAATTTTGTCTTTTCGTATATGATTTTAGCCTAGACATAAATATTCTCCTAAGAATATTCTCCTAATATTCTCCTAAATATTCTCCTAATTTTTAAAGAATATTGTTAGCTTAATATTAATACGTTTATTATAGAACTAGAGGCCCAATGCACGAAAATTCGTGCAAGAGTAGGCCTTCCTTCCCCTTGCTGCCAGCACCCAGGACCTGGGCGGCTTCCGGGCGACCCAGGCTTTCCTCCAGCGGCCGGTAGACACTTGGGCTTCACTCCCGCCCTGGCTTTATCCAGAAGGATGTCTGGAATGACGTCTGGTCTAATTAGCACATTACCCTTTTATTATTATAGATACTTGGGACTATATAGAAAAGAAGAATGGAAAATTATAATGATCAAAACCCAAAGGCAACTGTAATTAACATTTTTATTTATTTCCTTTTAGTATTTTAAAAATATGGTAACTATTTTTGGTGCACATGGTTTAGGCTTAAGACTTAAGCAGCCCTCACCACCATTTCCTTTCTCCTTGCCTCCTCCCATTAGTCCCCTCCCCACAATCTAAATAAATCTTGGGACCAGTGTCTTCAGTATGCCTGCAGGGTAGGTGGGAGGATGTCTGAGTGTGCAGAACCAGTCTTAACCTACCTCGAGCGGTTGTTTCTTAGAACAAAAGGAAAAATGAGGGGAAAACATGTGGTTGGGATTGTCCAGATAAATATAGGGCTTGCCTATATTTCTTATGTGAGGGCAGAATGGTCAAGAGTTACTGAGTAGAGATGTTAAGCCCAATAGCTACATTCACTGGTTTACTGCTGTCTTCTGAACGACCTGTGCTCTGTCCAATTAGATTAGCAATTACTACTTCTTTCGGTGGGGGATGGGAGCAGCTATAAAGAGGGTAGCAGATGCAGAAGGGTGGGGTGAAAGGGGAGAAATATTCCCACACAAATACAAGGTATAATTATGTGTCATTTTACATGTAAATGAAGAAATGAGTATCAGAAGATTTAAATCACTTGCCCGAGGCTAGATAGCTTTTATGAGTGTAAGTCTGTCACATGAATTTAGGTCTTTCTGGCCCTTAAGCTCATGCTATTAACATCCTTTCTAAAAAGGTTGTGCAATATCACAACTATTGTCAAATCCACTGAGTGAATTTGACATAATATATCATAATCTCTTTTGTATAACGTTTAGGTTTTGAACCTATTTGTATATATTTGTTCACATATTTCTTTTCAGTTACAATTACTTATTTGTATGAGACTCTCAGTGGAATTGCTAATTTAAAGGATGTGAACATTCTAAGGCTCTTAATATGTTTTTATATTACTTTTCAAACGGTACAAAACAGTTACTTTTTTTGGCTCATTTTATTTAATAGACAGAATAGGTTTTTATTTATTTATTTATTTTTTCCAATATATTTTATTTATTTTTTACAGAGAGGAAGGGAGAAGGACAGAGAGTTAGAAACATCAATGAGAGAGAAACATCGATCAGCTGCCTCCTGCACACCCCCCACCAGGGATGTGCCCGCAACCAAGGTACATGCCCTTGACTGAAATCGAACCTGGGACCCCCAGTCCACAGGCTGATGCTCTATCCACTAAGCCAAACCCGTCAGGGCGACAGAATAGGTTTTTAATTTTTAGTTGAATTTTTTGGATTTCCATTGAGATTGAACCTAATATTTTTAACCAGTTGTGCTTTTTTTTTTCTTTTAATCCTTATGCAAGGATATTTTTCCCACTAATTTTTAGAGAGAGTGGAAGAGAGAGGGGAAAGACAGAGAAATATTGATTTGGGGAAAACACATCAATTGGTTGCCTCCTGATCAGGGCCCAGGCTGGGGAGCAGCCTCCAACCGAGGTATGTGCCCTTGACGGAATGGAACCCGGGACCCTTTAGTCCCCAGGCCGATGCTCTATCCACTGAGCCAAACCGGCTAGGGCAAACCAGTTGTGCTTTTGTTTGTGTATGTGAGTTGTGTGTGTGACAGATTTTGAGTTCAAAATATCAATTTATGTCTTCTCTGCTTTCATACTCTCTTAATTCTTTCCCTTCACAGCCAAACACTAGAGGAATCTTTCTTTCAGCTGTCATCGCTTCTTTACCACTCATTTATTACTCAACACATTGTAATCTGGCTTTCCTCCCCCCTCTCTGCAGACTTGTTCTTGCTAAGGTTACTAATGACCTTCTAATCACCAAACCCAAGTGTTACGTAGAGCTCCAGAAATAATATATAACTTTCTTTTTTCTGTTTTTACTTGAATTACAGTATTAGTTGGAATTTATTTCTTCAGTACAATTATGAAGAAGACATCACACACTCATTTTATTTGTTAAATGATTGATTATATGCCACTACTTCAAAAAAACATAATTCCTTTTCATTATTGACTAAACCTAAATAACCATTCCACTTCTTGAGCAAATTGCCTTTATGAGATTATTTTCTTCAAAGATTAAAATTCTCTTTTTCAATAAATTTACATTAATTTCTGACTATACTACTCTTCCCTTTTTCATGGTTCATCACTTAAAATATTGATCAGTTAAGAAGCACATTGGTCATTTTCCTAATCTAGATCACAGTAGAACCTGGCCACATTCTGAAATGTTTAGCTTCCTAGATAGTACCCTATTTTGGACTGCAGGATTTATCTGTACTTAAAAATGAACAATACTACTCTAATCCCATTTCCATCATAGCCTTTTTGCTATTGTCACTTTAGAGGAGGGAAGAGAGGAAAATGCTGCTGATATATTTACCCAGGGATTCCAGCTGAAATTTGGAATTCATTCATGAACATTTTATAAAGAGTATATATTTTAACCACTTAATGGATCCAATTATGTTATTGGAACCTAAGGGTTTTGTATAACATTTCTATAATAAAATGTTTCAAGTTCCAAACATCCAACTTATAAGCAAGTCTTTAAAATAACCTTTTATTTATTTTTATTTTGGGGAGGGGTTCTATTTTTTTAAATTAAATTTATTGGGGTGACATTGGTTAATAAAAATACATTGATTTCAAGTGTACAGTCCTATAATACATTACTAATGTGTGCATATTGCATTGTATGTTCACCACCCACTGTCCAATATTCTTCTGTCACAGTATATTTGACCCCCTTTACCCATTACTACCTTCCCCTACCCGCTTTTCCCTCTGCTAGCCACCATTTTGTTGTCTGTGTCTATGAGTGTTTGTCTTGCTTGTTCATGAAATAATCTTTTAAGAGTAACAGGATGCCTGTCTATATTTTCTGCTATACAGTGTGCTCTTGAGTTTCCCCTTGTGTAACTATATTAGGTGAAATGTAATTTGATTTCATTTAGGCAACCCTAAAGATGTTGTTGGATCATTTGAAATTGGTGGCTTCTTACCACGAAGTGAATAAGATGACCTGCCAGAACTTGGCTGTGTGCTTTGGACCAGTATTATTAAGTCAGAGGCAAGAGACTTCCAACCACAACAACAGGGTCTTTACCGATTCAGAAGAACTTGCAAGTGCTTTGGACTTTAAAAAACACATTGAAGTTCTTCACTACTTACTTCAGCTCTGGCCAGGTAAATGATTCTATGGAAATAGTTTTCTCTTTTAATAATAGGATATTTTAATTCGTTGATGATTATACTCCTATGTGATTAAAGAACACCTTTTTTAGATTTTGCTTTTGGAAATATTTATGAATTGATACCTGCCCTTTAGATTTCTCAATTTAATATGCCTGCTTTTACTGATAATATGATAGACATATAGATCAATGTACACATTTTGGATTTGGTTCAATCTGGATTTGAATCTAGCTGTGTCACTTATTAGCTGTCTGACCTTGGGCAAGTTCCTTAATATCTTAGAGTCTCAGCATCACCGTTTGTCATATGGATTTAGTATGTTTGTAGAATTTATAGGAGGATTAAGTTAAAAATTATGTATGTAAGTGCTCAGCCCCATTCTTGGCACATAATAGGTACTCAAGTAAATATTAATTTCTTTTCTCATTTTTAGTTCAACTGGTATGAAGGAGAATTTATTTTTCTCCTTAAATCAATTCTTCTTCTTGACATCTTCACTGCATTTACGGTCATTCTTCAAATTATCCAGGCTTGAATTGACAATTATCTCTGATCTTTTTAGCTTTCTTATCCATCCCTTAAAGCAGTCAATAACAAAATGCTGACAGTTATTGTCCTCATGCATCTCTTGTGTAGTTTCAGAGCTAAAAGGAATATGTATTTAATTAGATGTTCCATAAAGAATCCTGTATTTAAGTTCCAAAATTTTCTTATCCTGAAGTAACCCTTGCTTCACTTCCCAACACTGCACAGTAATTAGATGCTTAGTGGAAGGCACAGTGGTGAAAGTGTTTGGCCCTGGAGTCAGGCTTGGATCCAGATTTGGATTGTGGCACTCACCCACAGTGTGGGCTGAGGCAAATACTTTATTTTCCTGAGACCTGTTTGTGTCTCTGTAAATAGTGTCTACCTCAGGGTTGTGAAGATTGAGATAAAGCATCTAAGGCAATGAACAGAGTGTTTAGCATAAAGTTAGCTCTCAGTAAATGTGCACTGTTACTCTCTTATAGACAAACTAGAGCCCCAGTGCACGAATTTGTGCACTGGTGGGGGGTGTGTGGCCTGTGGGGAGCAGCTGCTCATCCTGGTCAGCTGAGCGGCACTCCCACTGTGGAAGTGCACTGACCACCTGGGGGCAGCTCCTGTGTTGAGCGTCTGCCCCCGGTGGTCAGTGTGCATCATAGTGAAGGGTTGTTCTGAGCGTTCCGCCTTAATGGTTGCTGGACTTTTATATACAGACAGTCCTTGGGTTATGTCGGACTCATACATCGTTTCATGGTTACGTCGCCATCTCCCATTTATTTATTAAAAAAAAGTTCCGTCTTTTCGACGTATCTGCATATGTGTTTTATGTTTTTTATTATTTATTTTGTCTTTTATTTTTTTTTTACTGTTTCACTTCATTACTGCTGTGTATGTGCTCCATGTGAGTGACGTAGGTGCTTATGTAGGTGGGTTCCGACTTACGGCAAAAATCGCATTACATAGTGCCGTAGGAACGGATTTCTGGATCTCCCACGTAACCCCAGGACCTACTGTATATAGATGAGAAGAAGAGATTAAAGTACAAAGGAATGCTGATTCAGTCTTTTAAATTACATCTAATTTTTAAAAGTGAATTAAAATTTAAGCTAAAATTTTCAGCTCTTAAATTTGGAAAGTTAAAGCTTTTGCTTTCTTTTAAACACAGACCTAAAAATAATTTCTAATTGACATTTTAACTGAATTAGTATGTATTATTATTTTAAAATTCTGAGTCAAGATTTTCTGTACAATTGGTCTGAATACTACATTTGGTGCCTAAAATAAGGAATCATTCAGGTTAAAGTTTTAAATGTGGGTTTCTTAGCTTTTCCTAAAACTGCCTTAATTATAATAAACATCAGGAATTTGGAGAGGAGCTATCTTATTCTTTTTAAAAATATATTTTTTTTTATTGATTTCAGAGAGGAAGGAAGAGGGGTAGAGATGTAGAAACATCAATGATTAGAAAGAATCATTGATCGGCTGCTTTCTGCACACCCTACACTAGGGATCCAGCCCACAACCTGGGCATATGCCCTGACCAGGAATCGAATAGTAACCTCCAGGTTCATAGGTTCATGCTTAACTACTGAGCCAAGCAGGTCAGGCTGTCTTATCATTCTAATCGCACATGTAAACTTGCTTGCTTGGAGATATCATTAAATTACTATCAGTACCTGAGTCCTTTATCATTAATTCTGTACCAGAGGTTAATGTCATTTCATTATTTTGTAATAGCTAACTTAGTTCAGGGTGTAGAAGTAAAAATTAAATTATATCCTCTGTTATAGAAAAAAACAGGTGTAGTTTTCAGATTCACTGTATTTCAATGATATCCTTAAACAACTGACTCCTAGTGTATTAATACCTTATTGCAGAGATTTGTGTTGTTGGATTTAGCAATAACTGCTCCCTTTTCTATAATCTTTTATTTTTCTTTAGTTATACCATCTTAGACAAAGGACAGAACAGGGTAGAAAGATGAGAGGAAACAGCAGTTAGTTTTGCCCTCTAAATCATTACTTTTGGGTTCAAGAAAAGACAGAAGTCGAGTAGATGTAAGACAGTTACTGAGCCTGAGAAAATTGATGGTGACATAGAGACTGGGTCACAGCATGTGAACTTGGTGAATGCCCATCATACATTCAATAGGAGGCTTGCGCTCTCCTTGTTATGCATATTTTATTTGTCTTTTTGGAATCTCTCCTACTCCAGAGGTAAGAAGAGTTGGTTCCACCCTTCCTTTTTGCTTCCTTAACTTTTTGTTTTGTGGGTTTGTTTGTTTTTTCCATTTTGGACAAGATTATAATTTCCTTTGAGCTTTCCTTTTGATAAACTTGTCTTCAAAGTGATCCATTAGAACCCTGGCTGATTGGCATTGGAAGGTTAAATCATCCTGCCAGTGGTTTCCAGCTTTCCTTCTGCCAAATTCTTTGGAAGCAGCAGCTTCACGGACAGATTGGTAGCATGTTGGGGAACAAAATGGAAACACACTTCCTTTTTTGACCAAAACAGTCTTCTTTACTGCTTTTCTTTAATATAGTAGATTTTAAAAAATGTTGCTTTTTAAAAATACACTTGCTGTTTTAAGAAGAATATTGAAAATTATTGATAGGCCACTCTTTCACTTTACAAGTAAGGAAATAGCTTTAGACAGAGTGTAACTCTAGACCAGCTATTTGCTATATCGCATATTCTATGATGAGTAGATTTGGGACAGGTTTTTTCAGAAAAGCTATTGATTTTTCCCTAATCCTTTTTCTTTAATTTTTCTCACTAGACAAAGCTTCATAAGGTCAGGGACTTATATTCCCAAGTCCTAACACAGTGCTTAGCACTAATTAGACAATGTATTTTTGTTAAATTAGGCAATTGCACTCTAGATAAAAGGCTAATAAAGTGGTGATTAAAGATATAAACCTATTGGTAGAAAACAAGATAAGAAGTTTCTTAGTACTTATCATTACATTGTGAAACTTTTCCAGCACGATATAGACTGCATTTTAAATTTTATTCTGTTGCCCCAAATTTTATTCTGTTGCCCAGCCAGCGTTGCTTAGTGGTTGAGCATCAACCTATGAACCAGAAGGTCATGGTTTGATTCCCAGTCAGGGCACACGCCTGGATTGCGGGCTCCATCCTAAGTGTGGGGCCTGCAGGACGCAGCCGATCAGTGATTCTCTCTAATCATTGATGTTTCTATCGCTCCCTCCTTCTCCCTTCCTCTCTAAAATCAATAAAAATATACTACAAGACAAAAATAAATTTTATTCTGTTGAAGTGGGTAGTCAGCAGTGCTGGAAAAACTAGAACTTTTTTGGGGTGGTTAAAATTAGCCATTTTTGCCCAGTGTGACTCAGTGGTTGAGCATCAACCTATGAATCAGGAGGTCGCAGCTCAATTCCCGGTCAGGGCACATGGCCTAGTTTCCTGCTTGATCCCCAGTAGAGGGTATGAGGGAGGCAGCCGATCAGTGATTCTCTCTCATCATTGATGTTTCTATCTCTTTCTCCCTCTCCCTTCCTCTCTCTGAAATAAAAAAAATAAATACAATTAGCCATTTTCTCTGCATAATTAATAGGAAATCATTCCACCCTCAGTAATTTAAGAAGCTAGTCAGGTTGATTTTTCAGAAATTGAATTTTTAGTCTAAAAGATATGACTATTATCATAATCAGTTTCTTAAATATTTCCCAAGAAAATATACAAAAATAATGTTTGAATAAGGACTTGATTAGTAAAATAAATATAGGGCTTGCAGGTGAATGTCAGAAAAGTAACACAAGCTCAGACGCAGAGTCAAAACTGTTTTGCTTTGGTTTGGATCACAAACCAGGTGACCTCAGGATAAGCAGAATACTGTAATAGGTTGGCGAAAACAACAGGCATGGCACTTAAGCAGTAAGAACAGGAATAGCACCAAAAGTGAGAGATAAGCAAGGAGACTTAGTGGAGATAAGAAGCTAGAGAAGAAAAAGCAATATGAATAATTAAACAGTGGAAAAATTCAGATGTCCATTCTGCCATTACATCAGTTAATGGCATGGGACGTTCTTTATTAATACTGTTATCAAAGATCAATTTTAATACCAGACCTTTAGTTTCATGGAAAATTTTAGGTAAAGAGCTTTTAGCTATTCATAATGATATATAATAACCATAATAAAAATGCAGATAAACAGAAATGTTAAAGAACGTATTTTTACACAGTTACCAAGTATTTTAATAAAATCCAAGTAAGAATATTATGTGACTTCTGAAAAATACAGTAATATCACTGTAATTCTGGAAAACTAGAACCATATGCCTGCTTGTATTGTTTTTCAGTTATTTTATTTCATACAATAGGAAGCAAGCATTTTGTACAATAGGAATGCAGCAACTTCACACTTTGGAGAGTGAAAGTTGCTGCATTGTTGATGATATGTTCCCTTTACCTTAGAGAAGGGAAATATAGATGGAGAGGTAGTTATTAACCAAGAATAAACAAGCAGAAAGAGAGGTATGGGCAGGTTTTAACAGCTATGCTTCAATATTTAAATTAAGTTTGTTTTACATACAGAAGAGCCTCAGACAAATGTTCGGTTCAATATACACAAAAGACTAAATGGTTTGTTACGGAATAATGGTGTCTCCGTGGTAATCTGTACAGCCAGCTGAATGCATACCCTTAGGAGAATTTAATCTTACTGTGAGGAATGTTATTTGAGATTGTTAGGTACCTAACCAGAATGGGAAAATAAAATATCTGTACTATTTTCAGGCAATAAATGAAGACTCTTAGTAGCTAATGCCGTATAATCAAACTCAGGTAACACGTAGTCAAGTTTAGTATTCGTGCATTTTATCAAAGTGAAATTGGGGCTGCTTGGTAACGTAAATTATGACACTGCTGCTAATAGAATTGCAAAGAAACACCGAGGTCAGAACTTTCAGAGTGAGCACTTTAGATGCCTTGCCTTATTTAGACGTTTGCAGACAAAGGAACTTTTTGTTTTGTTTTGTTTGTACATCAAGATGCCTTGCCTGCTTTTTGCTGTAGCTTTTAATTAGAAGCTACCAGCTTAGCTACTGTTTGAATTATGGCTAGATAATAATTAACAGAAGTTAATCAACATTGGAAATTGATTTGTTTGGGGATGTTATGATATGGCATGAACTAGCTCCACTGTACATTCTACTAGCGCTGTCCCTAATCTTGATTCTGTCTGGTGATAGAAAAAATAATTACGGAATGCTTTCTTTGATAGTGTGCATGTTTTTGTTTTAATGCATGTTTGTAGTTACTAAGTGGCTTATCTTTAGCTCTGTTTTCTAAAGGCCAGCTGGATGACGATCACCAAAGCACATTTATTGTTTGTTTCTAGTGCAGCGTTTAACTGTCAAAGAATCACCAGAACAGAAGTCTTCTCTGAATTATTTGAGGAAGAAGAAGGAACGACCTCAGATGTTAAATTTGAGTGGTACCGATTCATCAAGAGTACTTAGGCCACGGCAAACCAGGTTAGACAGTCCACTTAGCAATCGTTACGCAGGAGACTGGAGCAGCTGTGGAGAAAACTACTTTTTAAATACAAAAGAAAATTTAAATGATGTGGATTATGATGATGTCCCTTCAGAAGATGGAGAAAATTGCAGCAAAATGTATGGACCCGATATAATGATTAAACAGCCAATTCCCTTGTCCAAAGAGTGCACATTTCAGACATATTTGACAATGCAGACAATTGAGTCTACAGTGGATCGAAAAGTCAATCTCAAAGATCTACAAGAAAGTATTGATACATTGATTGGAAATCTGGAGCGTGAGCTCAACAAAAACAAGCTTAGTATGAGTGTTTGAGAATTTTTGTTTTATCATAATGTTTAAAGTTTCAAATCTTTCTCACAAGGGAAGTTTTCATTTTATTTTTTTTATTCTTGAAGCCTTCAGTTAATTTCTAATAAGTTAATGTGATTCAATTAAAAACACATATTTGCTAATATAATTTTTACTTACTAGGAAATTTTACTTGGGGTAAAGATAACTTGGACTTCTTGGGTATATTTTAATAAATCTTGCCAATTCTTTGGAGATAACTTTAAATGCACTTACAGCATTCACATAAGTTATTAGCCCCTCACGATTTTTGTACTTCATAGGAACTGCTCTTCTGTAGCTGAAACAGATGTTCCTTTTAGAGGAATATTGCAGCTGCTCAGTTGGATTTGCAGTATGAGTCCACGTACACTGCAATACCACTTGATCACATTTCATTTGCAATGCAAATGCTGCTATATAAGAACCTTTTTGTAAATGAAAGTAAAAGTATACAAATATTAATGTATTCTGTATTAACAGTAATTATTTAAGCTTATGGAAATTAAATATTTTTATAATCCTGAAAATATGTATATATTTATAAGTGCATATATGTGTAGGTATTAATGGGGGGGAAGGATTGGTTGCAGAATCACATGTATCTTTAAAATATATGTCACGAGGCCAAAATCATTAGCTTAAGAATGTTGTTTTCAGGGAAAGAACATTTAAGTCAAAGGAGGAATTGCATAGAAACACATGAACCAAAGTACTAGATGCCTCTGAGTAGAAATAATAGACTATATTTGGTTCACAGAAAGTCACAAGATCCCCAGTGAGAAGTCATCTTTTAAATTGAAATCCTCTAACTGAAAGGATTAAGTGCCCAGATTTCTGCACTGGTGACTTAGATAATAAAAATGTTCACCTACTCTATGCATATTTAAATTCTGCTTTAAAAAATTAATTATGCATAAATCATATTTATTTGTAATAGTACATTTATAACATTGACTTTATAATTACCCTCATTTGTTTCTAAAAAATCTTGCCAGTATACTACATGTTACTGATTTTTAAAAATTAACTTATTTAAGTTTATCTACAGGGTAGTCATTATAGCGATCACAGCAGTGTTTGAAAATGTACATTTAAAAGCCTTTTGTTTTATTAAATTGGAATGTATTTTTAAAACTTTTATACCTATGGAATGTATAATTTTAAAATTATAAATAAAATTTGAATTACCAACTTAAACATGTAGCAGCCATTAGGAAACCCAACTTCTTGATGTTTTTCTAAATATTATATTTAACTATTTCTTTGCAATACACATTGGTAAATAGAGCACCTTTTTATTTAATTTGAATACTTAATTGTTTTTTTAAATACCCAGATAAATAACTATTTTTATGTGAAATTTTAAGTTTTTAAGCTTTTGTATAACAATTTAGAAGAATACCAAAAGAATATGTGACAGGAATATGTTCTGAGTAAATAGTCAAAAGAAATGTACTTTAAATAATTTGTAGGAAGGCTGTCTCAGTCTTCTTCCTCTTGTTTGCTATGTCATGTACAGTGTATGCAATAAGTTGTTCCAGAAATGTAAAACTTTTAATAAATATTATAACCGTGGTGTCATACTATTACCATAATAATTTTAAGGATTACTTATTTTAATGCCATTATTTTTAAACAAATGTGTTAAAGTATTGGACCATCATATGTTATTCATAAATTTACATAATAACTTTTTTTTTTGTCCAAAGTTGAATTGTCCAGAATCCGATATACTTTGAGGGCCACATTTATTTGTTATATTACTTTGGATAAGAATAGTTTTAAAGTTAATCTTTGCCATTTTAAATAGAAAATTCTAAACATTGTTTGTCTAAATCACCGAGTTATAACTATAAAACCTCTTTAATTGATTCTTGCTGTATTCAGTAGTACTCAATAAGTTTATGCCTTTTTTAAGTGGCTTTTTAGTTCAAATCATTGTTGAGTTCTTATAACTGCTTTTTATAATCTCCTGAGATCTTCCCACAGTGTTACACTGTCAGCTGCCAGACCTAATGCTTTTTAGGATTAAAAGCAATTGAATTTTAGTGCATGTACCTGAATAAAATTTTTAAATAATTCAGATAGAAAATAAAAAATAAACATGCTCTTCCCTGCCATCTACACCAATCCCACTTCTCAGAGGTAATAACCACTTAAAAAAAAATCCTTGCCCAAGGGTATGTTTATTGATTTTAGAAAGGGAGGAAGGAAGGGGGCGAGGGAGAGGGGAGAGAGAGAAAGAGAGAGAGAGAGAGAGAGAGAGAGAATGGTGAGAGAGAATCATTGGTTGGCTGCCTCTTGCAACCCCCCTTCCCCTTTTGACTGGGGATCAAGCCTGTAACCCAGGCATGTACCCTGATCAGGAATCAAACTGACTTCCTGGTTCATAGATTGACACTCAACCACTGAGCCAGGCTGGCCTGGCAACAAACACTTTTTTAAAAAAAATTAAATTTATTGAGATAACATTGGTTAATAAGATTATATAAATTTCAGATGTACACTTTTTTTTAAAAAAAAATTTCAGATAATACCTCTGTCACTTGCGGATTATTGCTGCTGTTCCTTGATGTATCATTTAATCTGTTGATTATCCATTATGAATTACAAGCAACTTCTCCCCATTTCTCCTCCCCATTTTATGTTTTTAGTTCTTCCGTTTTATAACTTTTGTAATGTTTATTTCTTAATTCATCAGTTTTAAACATATCTCTTGTCTCCCTACCATTGTGAAAATGACCAACCCTGTACTTGCTTTTTTAAAAAATATGTTTTTATTGATTTCAGAGGGGAAGGGAGAGGGAGAGAGAGAGATAGAAACATCAATGATGAGAGAGAATCATTGATCAGCTGCCTCCTGCATGCCCCCCCACCCCCCGCCGGGGAACAAACCTGCAATCCGGGCATATGCCCATGACAGGAATTGAACCCGTGATCCTTCAGTCCGCAGGCCAACACTCTATCCACTGAGCCAAACCGGTTGGGGCAACCAACTCTATACTTTCTTTCCAACTTATTACTGCTCTATACCTCCTAACTTCTCTAAGTTGTACTATTAGTTTATATAATCAGTATTAATAGATATATATTATTTTGGGGAACTATAATTGACTTCAGTTTTTCCTTTATATATTGATTCTAAATTCTGCAAAGGAATAACTAGCTGCTATATGCTAGATTATGCAAAAGTATTCACAGGTAAACCAGGTGATTTTGTTTCCGACATATCCAATCTTATATCCTAAAATATATGCTGATTTAAGCAGAATATTCTATGCTGAGGTCAAATGGATTATTTTACTTTATAGCCATATTTTCTCTAAATTATACTATATGTCATTTGCTTCATAATTGGGACATGGCAGATTTTTATTTTTCCTGGAGTAATTGCTATTCTTTATTTTTTTTTTTACAAGAAAAATGCTTTCTTCACTATAACACTTTTTTAAATCATTCTATTGAACTATCAGATTTGTTCAGAGTGCTTTTATCTCTCATCCTGAGATTCCTGAAGCATATTCTTGCCTTTTTAAATTTTATTTTGAGCGAAGAAAAATTGTTCACTGTAATTCTGAGATCATTTTAAGCTTTTTAATCAACTTGTCTGAATATGGACAAAGTGACTTTTCGCTATCATCTGGGATATGTTTTCTTTGCATGCCTATGTACTACTTTTTCGTTTTGTTCTTTTGTACCCCACTCTTTCTTGATTTTGTTTGTTTGCTGAAGTATATTGATAAGTATTCCCCCTCCCCCAACACACACAAAAAGCGTTCACAGGAAATGAATTTTGAGCCCTTGCATGTCTGACAAGGCCTTTATTCTGCCTACTTCTTCTTCTTCTTTTTTAGAGAGTGAAGAAACGAGAGGGATAAAGAGAGAGAAACATTGATGAGAGGACCATCCGCTGCCTCCTGCATGCCCCCTTCTGAGGATAGAGCTTGAAACCTGGGCATGTGCCCTGACCGGGAATCGGACTGGTGACCTGTTTGTTTCATGGGTTGATGTTCAACCACTGAGCCACAATGGCTGGGCCTCCCTGCTTCATTTTGATTGGACCGGCAATTCTAGGTTCAAACTCATTTTCCTTTAGGACTTTGAAGGCATTTCTCTATTATCTTCTAGCATTCAGTTTTGCAGTAATCTAGTCAAGAAAGATGGCGATTTAGACCAGGAAAGAAGCAATAGATGTGATGAGAAATGATTGTATTCTGGATATATTTTGGAAGTAGGAGCCAAAAGAATCTGCCAGTGTACTGTGAGAGGAGGTAGAAAGGCCGAATCAACTGAGGTAAGGAGTTATCATCAAATGAGATTGAGATGACTCCATTGTATTTTTTAGATGAGCTCTTTAAAATGGATGTTGCTGCCCTAACCGGTTTGGCTCAGTGGGTAGAGCATCGGCCTGTGGACTGAAAGGTCCCAGGGTCGATTCCGGTCAAGGGCATGCACCTTGGTTGCAGGCACATCCCCAGTAGGAGGTGTGCAGGAGACAGCTGATCGATGTTTCTCTCTCATCGATGATTCTAACTCCCTATTGCTCTCCCTTCCTCCCTGTAAAAAATCAATACAAGATATATTAAAAAATAAAATAATTAAAATGGATGTTGCTATTATTAATATAGTAGTTATCAAAATGTCTTATAATGTCCTGTTAAACGAAAGTACTAGTGCTTCTGTATCTGGCAATGATGCCCATGGAGTCACTTCAAGAAGAGGAAAGCAAGAGGACTTCATATACACCTAAGCAAAGTTTATCAGAGCTGCCTGGAAATTTCAGATTGTGTATGTAGCTTTATATTGGGACCCTATGAATAGGTTTGGTAGTGGAATGATTCCTAAAAAGAATTTAGTTTCCAGACCAAAGAATTGAATCTTAAGATTTATAATTTAAAACTACCAATTTTTAGGTTCTTGAGTAGTGATAAAGTTGTAACATGTTTAATAACAGCAAAGTACTTATTTGATTCTTTCGGACCTGAGGACTTTGATACAAGAGGAATGTTCTTTCAGACATTTCCCTGCCTAATGCTAGTTTTTAATTCAGTAAGGCTCATATTTGATAAACATTGAAATTCCAGTTCTTGATCACATTCTGACTCAGCAGAAAACTGACTGGCTAACTCAGGTGGGAATTGATTTTATTGAAAAAAAACAACAACAACTATCAGAGGGAATGCTGCTAAAAATGTTTTATGTCTTGATCTAGTGGAAATTTCATAGGTGTTTACCTATCAAGTTGCATATTTAAAATTTGTGTCCTTTGTATTTTTTAAGTAATTTTTAAAATGGGAAATAGACTTGGAAAATAAGTAGGACTAAGAGAGCTAGATGATCAGTTAATTATTAATAAATGAATGAATGTAAAGGGATTTTCAGAGAATGGCTGTCTTTTTCTCAGAAAAAGACTAAGGACTATGAGATGCCATGTCTATGCGTCTATGTAATTTTTCCAATATTTACTCCTGTGTAAAAAAAAAACAAAAAAAACACACCAAACAAAACAAAAAGTTATGTTTCTTTTGGAACTAGAGTAGCCTTAGGAAAATCAATGACAAGTGGGTTGGCAAATTTTGGGTAATATTTTGTAGTGATTTTTCGGTGTAGACTTCAGTAGAAACAATTATCTAAATGACATGTATATGAAAAAGTGCATCTCACCATAAGAAGGAAGGCCTCTAAAAAATGTTTTATATTTTACAGAAATTGTGAGCAAATAAATCTTCTTAATTTTGGCCTGATTCACTTTGGTATGCACTTTTTTTTTTTTTTTTGCTAGAACTGGAAAAGCCTATTTTTTCATCTCATTAAAATAAGATACTTTCATAAAGTTGGATGCGCTCAATAAATATTCTCATTCAAAAGAATAGCAGATGAAAAGGGACAGACCCAAAGACTGAGAAATAAAAACAACAAAAGAATAGCAGAGGCCCGCTCCTTTGGGAGACAGGCACTACATTGAATGCTTTTGTTTTTCTCAATGTCAAGTGTTTGTTTTACACAAGTGAGAAAAAAAATGCCTAAATATTGCCCTGAGTTGGATTAAATTTAATCCTTATTGTTTGATAAGGCCACTGGCGTGCTTTTAAGTTATTTGAGTTCATCTTTATTTTTCTGCTTAACAGAGGTGTTTATGTAGTGCATGCTCTACATACTTCTTTGACTGGAAATTCTACTCTTC
>NW_006300036.1:4725083-4729824 GCF_000327345.1 Myotis davidii | reverse complement strand
TTTAAAATTCCAACTTTAGAAAAGTACAATGGATATTAAATCAAGAAAAGTGCAAGTCCTTCACCTCCGAGATGTTTTTGTGAAAGTTATGAGACAGCAGAGCCCGTGCTCACATTCCCTCACAGCTGCGGTTATTGAACAGTGACCCCTTGTTCTTGATCTTTGTTCAGGAAAAGGGAGGCAGGTTGCCAGCCTGTTTGCATCTGCTCTTGCCTAACTCCCCCCCCCCCGCGGCCCCCCGAGGGCATTGCAAAACCCACCTGTTAACCTAAGAGCACGTTTGAATCATCAGGTAGGTGAAAACAGCTTGTCTAAACTGGTAGATAAGAAATGTCAGAGCATAAAGTGCCTTCTGTCCAAGGTTATACATCTGTGTTTGATCTGTACCCGACGTTAAAACTCACCTGTAAAGCCAACCAAACTATACATAAAGGAAGGTGCTTTAGTGTCTTTTTCTATCAACATTTTATTATGAACACTTTAAAATATAAGGATAAGTTGAAAATTATACAGTGAATACCCATATATGTAGATTATGTCATTGTAAAGATTTTGCTATATCTGTTTGATTATCCACCATTAACTGCCTAAATTTTGGTTCATTTTAAAGCAAGTTGCAGACTTCAGTACAGTTCACAATGTGTCATTTTGGAAGCAAAAAAACAACGCTGAGTTGGAAATGAACTTTGTGTGATTATAATTAATCTCTAAAAGAGTCACATAATATGTGTTCACCACAAATCCTAGATTTCATCATGGTCAGAAAGATCCAACATTGCTATTAATAACCTCAAAAAGGTAATACGTATTTCCGGTGTCTTGTGATCCTTTCCACATGGCTTTTAGCTATCCCAGACTTCCATCATTCACAGACAACTTTCACAATTTCTACCATATTCAAGTTCAATATTTTTCTTATTTTCTCAAAAATAACTTTTTTTTCCAATTAAGTTTACCTTTAGAGTCAAACTTTATATTGCCAAATGGAAAAGCGGTGTCATTTGTTATAAAACAAGTTAACCATATCTTTATATGCTAAAATAAATGTGTAATGCACATCTTGGCGTGCATACCATACTTTAGAAAATCCTGACTTCTAGTCCCCATCCTTCCCCTTTTCTATCACAAATATTGGACACAAGGAAAGTCAAAGCTGCATGCACACAGATGACACCAGGCTATTCTCTTTAAGGGACAGACACACCACATGCAGACTTGCCTGAGGCTCCCCTTGAGCTGCCAATGGGAGAGGTGAAGGGTTTCCTACAGCAGGGCTAGCAGGGGTCTGCAGCCTTTCTGAGAGTGTGTCCTAAGTGGGGCCCATTCTTCATGAGCCTCTGTTGTCAACCCAGCTGCTCTGCAGGCCCCACACTGGCAAGAACAGACCCCCCCCCCCAAAAGCCCAACCCTTGCATCCTGAGTTTCTACTCTGTTGACTTCTCAGAGCTACGGCCCTGGCCACATTTTCTGTTTCATTTGCTTTCCTCTTATTCTTTTATCCCTCTTCCCCCACCAGCGTATCTTTCCCAAACTACCTGCATGTTAATAGGTGTGGTAGGAGACCACAACACACCTATCTTCCCTTCCTGAAATTAGGACCAAGATACAGGAGCCAGACATTCAAAGGTCAAAAGGCCAGGTTTCCTACTGATGAAGGTAAACTGGGGAATGTAGCTTGGGTCTCTGGCCAAGTGGGCTTCTTCCTACACCCCCTGTGCTGTGATCACTTCCGCCCAGTCACTGGCAGAGTTGGCTGAAAACAAGCCTCTCCTGGCAGGGGTAGGGAGCCGCCACATGTGCCGACGCGGTGGGTGAGAACACAGAGGGCACCCAGCCAGGCTTGCCGAGGTCCTGCTCAGCCACCACGCGCAAGAGTCAGTCTCAGGGTTTGGGAGGCAGTAAATGAGGGAGGCAGAAGCTGGAGGTCCCTCTCATATTCTTCCCCCTTGAGAGGCGGAGAAGTTCCCTTCCTTCTATGGAAACAGGAGAAGTGCAGGATGTCCTCCCGGAACAATTACCTCCTATTGCTTCCTCCTACAGTGACCAAATGCCACAGGATGCACTTTGGAGCAGGAAACGGGAACGCTGAACTGTGAGCGGCATATCGGCAGCCAAAAACAACCTGTAAAGATTTTGTAGGTCATGGCTAGACGAACGCTGCCAGTGGGCACTCTGGCTAATCTGCAAAGTGGGCATATTCTACCTTCACGCGGTAAATCCCATGGTCACGAGTCAGCTCTGGGCCTCAGTCTTCCCACCAGTGTTGCCTTTTCCTCCCAGTCCCAGCAGAATCTGCCTCCAGGGAAAACTTGCTCTCCACTTGGTTCTACCGTCTCACCTGTGAGCATGCAGGCTCATCATCTGACTGAAATCCCAGGATGTTACTGATGGTAGGGTTTATTTGTTCTTTATTTTAAAATGAAAGTGTATTAAACCACCTTTAAAGAACATGCCTAAGAGAATATCAAAAGAACTTCTTTAGTTTCAATTCTTTCTGCTAACGGTGGGGTTCCTGGCTGCTGCTGCCACTCCCATGCCATGTTCACTGCTGAAAGACTGTCAGCTTTTGTATTAGCCGTCCCAAGTTCCTGAGTTGGCATATGTCCTCCGCCGCCACAGGACAGCATTTAAACTGTTGTTAGTGTATTGACAAGGGGCCTGCATCACAAAGAGGCTGGGCTTCTAGCAAATCACCTAATGGAAATTTTATGAAAGTCAGAATTGCATCTGTAAATTAACAGAAATATACATATGAAGGGCCTAGACTAGCCAAAACAACTTTGAAAACAGTATTGGAAGACTAATACTATCTGACTTTATGATGACAGTTTTCAAGACAGTGTGGTATTGACATTAGGATAGGCAAATTAATCCATGGAACACAATGGAGACTTCAGAAATTACTTTTATGAAAGTCAGAATTGCATCTGTAAATTAACAGAAATATACATATGAAGGGCCTAGACTAGCCAAAACAACTTTGAAAACAGTATTGGAAGACTAATACTATCTGACTTTATGATGACAGTTTTCAAGACAGTGTGGTATTGACATTAGGATAGGCAAATTAATCCATGGGACACAATGGAGACTTCAGAAATATATATATATATATTTGACAAAGGCAATCCAGTGGAGAAAAGATAGTCTTTTCAACCACTGGTGCTGGAATAATTGGATAGTCATATGCAAAACAACACAAAAAACACAAAAATCTTTGATTCACACCTCATACTATATGTAAAAATCAACTGAAATGATCATAGACCTAAAAGTAAATCCTAAAATGTCTCAAAACTTCTAGAAGAAAAGCTTGAGTTATGCAAGGATTTCCCTGATAGGTCACCAAAACTGATTCATAAAAAAAAACCACACCCCAAAAATTGATAGACTAAATTTTATCAAAATTATAAACTCTGCCCTTTCAAAAGATACTGTTAAGAAAACAAGAAAGTAGACCACAGACAGGGAGTAACTGTTTTTGTGCATCTGGTAAAAGACTTATATTCAGAATATATAAAGAGCTCTCAAATCTCAATAATAATAAAAAATATAGCCCTGCAAAAATAATCTGAGCAAAATATATGAACAAACATTTCATCAAAGAAGATACATGGATGGAAAATAAACACAGGAAAATAACTTCAACATTATTAGTCACTAGGGAAATGCAAATTAAAACTACGGGATACTACTGCACACTAATTAACATGGCTACATTTTAGCACTGGTGGGAGGGGAGAGGAGCTGGGACCCTCATACATTGCTGGTGGGAACATGAAATGGCACCACCACCTTAAACACACTTGGCAATATCTTAAAAAGTTGAATATATACACACACTATTTGATCCAGGCATTCACTCCTAGGTATTTATCCAAGAGAAACGAAAGCATATGTCCATAAAAAGACTTGTAGAGAAAGTGATCAGAGCAGACTAAATTGTAATAACTCCAAACTGGAAACAACCAAACCAAACGTCCATCAAACACATGTTCATATGGAAAAATAATACAATAATTAATAAGTAATAGTACAAAAAATAAACTCCTTGTTCCACAATTGGAAACCTACTTTTGCCACACCTTGTATATCCATACAATGGAATACTCTTCAGCAATAAATGGTAATGAACTATAGATACACACAGCATGGATGAATCTCAAAAGTGAAAGACAAAAATATGTAAATATCATATGATTCTATTTATATAAAATAGGAAATGCAGAGAGACTAATCTATAGTAGCAGAAAGCAGACAATTGCCTGAGAATTGGGAGAGAGATGCTAGAGGCAGCTAGTAGAAAGGGGCATTCAGAAACTTTGTAGGGTGATGGATATGTTTATTTCTTGATTTTGGTGGTAATTTTCTGTGTTTATACATATGTCAAAACTTAACCAGTTGCCCGGCTGGTGTGGCTCAGTGTTGAACAATCACCCATGAACCAAGAGGTCACCAGTTCAGTTTCCGTTCAGGGCACATGCTTGGGTTGTGGGCTCAATCCCCAGTGTGAGTTAGGGGGCATGCAGGAGGCAGCCAATTAATGTTTCTCTCCCATCAATGTTTCTGTCTCTCTATCCCTCTAACTTTCTCTCTTTCTAAAAAACATATTTAAAACAAAAAACAACAAAAAACTTAAACAGTTGCATATGTTAAATATATACAATGTATTTTTATGTAAGTTATGACTTAGTAGCACTATGAAAAGTGTGTATGTGGCCCTGGCCAGTGTAGTTTAATG
>NW_006300036.1:4721937-4725023 GCF_000327345.1 Myotis davidii | reverse complement strand
GAATATGCTAGGGGTGGAAGGGTGGTCCCAGTAGGAAGAGTGCAGGAGGCAGCTGATCTATATCCCTTCCACTCTCTCTCTCTGTCTCTAAAAAAAAAAAAGGAAAAAATATCCTTGGTTTAACAACAAAAAAAGTGTGTATGTGTATATCTGTGTATTAAACATATAAGACTCATGGAGGAGCATAATATTGTAGGTAAAAGCATAAACTAACAACCACAGTACCCACTACCTCATAGAACTGTGGAGGGGATTAAATGAGTTAATGTTTTTAAAACATTTAGAATAGCACCTGACACTGCCGCGGGGCTCATGAAAGGTTCGCTTTTGTTATTAGTAGTATAGCATCTAAGTTTTCAGCAATAAACACAAGCACTGTCAAATCATAAAGGCCTATTACAAAATATTCAACAAAACAGACCTATTCAAAGTAAAAGTCCCTATGCTTCAAAATAATCTGGAGAGAAGGGTTAGTAGATTTAAAAAGATTAGCCCTGTGCTAATCTTCTTTGGAACTGGAGTGGTTAGAGTTCCCGCTTTGTTTTGCACACCTTTCCCTCTTCTCCCATTCCATCCCTCAGAAGCAAACATAATGGACATTTTGACGGCTGTACTTCTAGACCTTTCTGTACATATACAGTGAAGTATGAATATCTACATATTTGTACAAATACATATGCAAATTTGATATATGGGGTCAGAGTATACAAATTGTGGCACAATTTGACTCTTCCCTAAATAATTGGTGGATATCTTTCCTTGTCAGAATGAATAAGTCTGTGCCACACCTCCACACAGCTGAGAGCAGCTCTTTCTGTGACGTTTTGTCATTTTCCTGTCGCTGGGCATGTGGATTCCTTCTCCACATCCCCGTTTTGCTCTGCTAATATTTACTCTCTGTAGCACCAGACGCTTACACTTGGTCTTAGTCAGCAACTCCATCAGCACTTTTAACACAAGATGCTTGTCTTTTGTTGTCATAATAAATGTTGATTGCAGAACTAGAACATAATAAAGTTCTAGTTTTGGTTGTTAGAATTCTGGAAAATTGACATTTTATTCTTTTAAATTTGTTACATTTAGAGCCATTCAATCTAGAAACTTCATTAAAAGTGAAAAATAGTTATCAATTTCAATTGTTAATTTAGTTTGTTTATTAAGGCTGAAATAAAGCAGACACTGGTCATATTTTAGTTTTGACTTACTGTTGTTTTCTTTTTAGAGTTTATTTTTTTTTTTGAGGGGGGATTCTTCTTTAAAATATGACCCTTCAAAAGGGCTGAAAATTTCTCTTTAGTTGACAGGGAAGAATGTGAAGTCTTCTATTTTACATCTTTTTGTAATCTCTTCAAGAAAACAGAATATCACAGGGGCAGGTGACCCAGAGCAAACTGATTTTCTGTGCTTTTAAGTTTGGAGCATTGGCGTTATTGCAGGAAAACACAGCCTATGTTATTTACCGTACTTACTACCTCTATTTTTAATGTCCTATTTCTGAGCAAGAAAGCATGTGGCAGCAACACTTATTTTTTTCTTAAGCCATTGTTTCCCCCAATACACGTCCGTGATTCTTTGGTGTTTGGGGATTGTATACGCAGTTGCTCTACATGAGCCTGTAACCCTCAAACAGCTCAGTGGCCACAAAAGGAATGAATTCATCACACAGGGTTTCATTTGCCCTTCGCTGAGATATTTAATTTCCGTGTGGGTCCTTGCTCGGTTACACGGCACCTGACCTGGCAATGGCAGCCTAGCAACCTGTTGGGACTCCACCTACCCCAGGCAATGCCCAGGGCTGAGGGCCCAGTGAGATGTTAATTATTTACAGTGGCCGACGGGTGAGGATGCCGGAAGGGGAACCGGCCCACCATCTCCTGGAGTCAATTGACTTTTCAACTGAAACACACACAGGTGATGTGCTTATGAGGGCCTGAAAATAGGCTTCATTCTACAACACTCCTTGGTGGGTAAAAAGCAATTTGTAACGTTGAATGGTAATTAAACTTAATCTAAATAAATCAAGCATGATTAGAATGATTAATTTTCTGAGTAGCCATGAGCATTTTAAGTTAGGCAGAAAAGAAAGCTACTGTTCAGATTTTAAATACTAAGTCCAATATGTCTGGTCTCACATTAAAATGATCAAAGGCTAATATTAAACTAGGCATGCAGAGTTCCTGCTTAAGTCCTACTTGAGAGGGAGAGATACTGCCATTATTATTCATAATAGTAATGTTAATATCCAAAGATTATTGCATAGGACAGACAGGAAACACTATGGTTTCTCGTGTGTGTGTGTGTGTGTGTGTGTGTGTGTGTGTGTGTACCCGAGACGAAGCAAGAAAAGGAGGAATTACATTTATTAAGCACCAACTATATGCCAGGTAATATACACATGGTCCTTGTATGCAGTAGGTCTAATTGCTATCCCAATTTTACAGATGATATAACTAAGATTCAGGGCACAGTGCAGCTTGCCTGGGGTGATGAAGTTGGGATTTGGACTCAGGTCTGCTAGGATCCCCAGCTCCCTTTCTTTTCAGTCCATTGCATGCCAGACCAAAAGGTGTAAAGGCAGAAAAGGAAGACCGGATTGACCCCACGGTGCACTCGGAAAGGGGAAAAGGTTGGAGTTAAGGAGGAATGGAAGGAGGCCCACCAGTAATTCCATTTTTACTCATTCTCAATATTCCTACATCTTCAGTCATAGGTGAAAGGGCGAGGGCTATGCCCTCCATCTTTTTTTTTTTTTAATTTTTTATTACAAAGGGTATTACATATGTGTCCATTTTTCCCCCCGCCCTAGACAGTCCCCTAGCCTCCCCTGTCCCCCAGTGTCTTATGTCCATTGGTTATGCTTATATGCATGCATACAAGTCCTTTGGTTGATCTCTTACCCACCTTACCTACCCTCCCGGCCTTCCCGCTGCAGTCCGATGTTGCTCTGCCTCTGTATCTATTTTTGTTCAGGCGTACTTTACCAATGTCTGAAATGAACTGATTGATACCTGATTGCTTCTCTGTCATTCCCTTTCATTTCTCTTAAAAAAAACAACCCAAAATCTTTGCAGATGCTTTTTTCCTGA
>NW_006300036.1:4707667-4720423 GCF_000327345.1 Myotis davidii | reverse complement strand
GTCTTGTTCCTGTTCTTAGGGGAAATGGTGTTAGTTTTTGTCCATTGAGTATGATGCTGGCTGTGTATGCCCTACATCTTGCCCCAGGGTAAGGGCTACGCCCTCCGTCTTGCCTTGGCCATGTGCTCGGCAAGGCTTCTTCCCGGAAGCCTGAGCCTCTGCTGGCCACACCCAGGACTTCTTTGAACTAACCAATGACAATCAAGGGAAGTCGCCATAGATATGACCACATCCTGTGTGACAAGACACTGACTTGCGCCTGGCCAATCGGCAGGGCCCACAGTCCTTTCTCCTCCCCTTGCTCCAACCCCCTATAAAACCTCTTTCCACACAGAGTTCTCTCTCTCGGCCACTTGGCTTGCCGTTGCATCGGTGAGTGTGGTCGGGGAGCCGAACTAGTTCGAATAAAGACTCTGCTTTTGCATCGGACTCGGCTGGCTCCCTGTTGGGCTTTTGGGGATCTTGAAATCTGGGCATAACAATAGGCAGCTAGCTTCCTAGCTTGAGACCTAACTGTGTTCTCTTCAGGCAGGTCTGGCCTGTCTGCCAAGTGGAGAGTCTGGGCAAGAGGAAAAGACGTTGGCTTGAGGAGTTGAAGCGCCTCCGGGAAACCTCATCCCGGGGAAGAGGAGGCGCACAGTGTTTGCCCGAGTTCCAGTGCCTCAGCGTCCAAGGGAAGTGAACCTGCTGAGTGGTCCCAGGCATCCTACCCCGTCCTCTGTCCTTCCCTCACTCCTTCCCGAAACACTAGACCCGCATACAGGGCTGAAGGTTCCCTGGCTGCTTCTCTATCTCCCACCTGGAAGCCTACTTTGGCTTCTGCTTCTTGCAGGACCTGGACTGGCACAGAGGCTTTGCCCAGCACCTTCCCACTTGTTACAGGCCACCAGGCATATTGAGAGAGGGGGGCCTTGGTGCCTGGTGGCTGCTGGCTTGTTTTAAAACATATTGGACTCCACTTTCAACCCAGGGACCACGGGACACACCTGGAGGCCCTTTGCAGAAGGATGAGATACCCAATAAGCAGGTGGGGCAGGATCTCCTAAAACTCGGGCTATGGCTGTGTTATGTGACACCACTGGTGGCCATGGGCTGGCGAGCTGATGAGCCCTGGAAAAACTGAGGTTATAAACACACAATGCAAATATCACAGTGAATCAATCATAATTGCTACCATAAGTAAGACAAACCCCATGTTTTCGCTTCCATAGCCAGATTATACTCACGTTGTATTCATAAATTAGGTAAAATGATAGTAAACACATTTACTGCTTGCCATATGCCAGACGCCATACTAAACTCTTCATTTGATAACCCTAAGGCAGACCATTATCCACGCTCCATTACCCTCTCCTTCTATGCTAATAAAACCTTGCTTTTGTTTGCGACAACCATGTGCCAGCCCCAGGCGATGGCTTATGTCACGCAATCATGACGCTGTTGTTCTCTGTAGTCCTGGCGTCTTTAGACTGAGGGGTGTCCACACAGCCCACTTCTGTCCAGCAGACCTACGCAGGAGTCGGCCAGGATGGGGGTGGGCGCTGGGTTATGGAACATGCTTCTCCTGGAAGACTACAGGGCAAAATCCCTCACCCTCTAGGGCAGCGGTTCTCAACCTGTGGGTCACGACCCCTTTGGGGGTCGAATGACCCTTTCACAGGGGTCGCCTAAGACCATCGGAAAACACATATGTAATTACATATTGTTTTTGTGATTAATCACTATGCTTTAATTATGTTGTAACAATGAAAATACATCCTGCATAGCAGATATTTACATTACGATTCATAACAGTAGCAAAATGACAGTTATGAAGTAGCCACGAAAATAATTTTATGGTTGGGGGTCACCACAACATGAGGGACTGTATTAAAGGGTCGCGGCATGAGGAAGGTTGAGAACCACTGCTCTAGGTCTTTGCTTGAACATCATCTTCCCGTAAGACCTATCCTGAACACCCTGTTTAAAACTGTATACCCTGCCACAGAGTAGGCACTCAACATATCTTTTTTCTCTTTGAGTGAACACATAAAAACAAAGTAGGTAAAGTCACTGGAGGAAACGCAGAACAGCAAGCACAGATATCCTGGGACACACACACGCCTGCCATGTGTGGTGAATAGGCCAGCGTGACAGATGGTGTGACAGAGGGGAGGAGATGAGAGACGGAGGGTGTTGGCCGAGAGCCTGATCACACCAGAGCCTGCAGGTCATAGTAAAGCCTTTGGCCCCTGTGCCACGCCAGCACGACCAAGGGTGATCCCGAGTTGGGGGGGGGCGGTGAAAGGATTAAGGAAAGACAGACATAAGAGTAATAGCTGGGTCTCGGTGGGACGCTGCCTCCCTGATGAGGAGACGACAGCACCCACAAGCCGTGTCTTTATTTTATAGCAGATGTCATGAGGCAAAGTAGAGGCGTGATCACATTGTTTACAGCATTCTCATGAGTTTCAACCTCACTCAACTACATGCACCTGAACTCTATCACAAGGTATGTGGGCCTACGTGTTCGGGCCATAGGTTCAAGCTCACAACCACAGCCGTTGGCTATGATTGTGCTGGGAGGGCCCTGCCCTCCAGCTGGGACTTGCACGTGGCAATGAGAGGACCCTGTCCTTTCATTAGTCCGAGGCCTGAACCTGGCCAAAACACCGTAACCGCGCCCCACAGGCCCCTGCTCTGGGTGCGCTGGGGTGCTGAGGGGGAGGAGGGCAGTCTCTGACTTGCATCTGGAATCACCATGGTGCTGCTGCTGAGACACACTGGAGTGGGCAATGTAGACACAGGGAGAAGAGGTAGGGGGTGACTGCGACAATCCAAGCCAGTGGTGGTGGTAGCTAGGTCCATGGTGGTGGCAGAGAGAAGTGTCAAGGTTCTGTATATATATTTTAAAGGTATAGTCAGTAAGATTTGCTCACAGATTGGGTGTAGATTGGGAGAGGGAGGAAGAAATGGGGCATGACATCAAGGTTTTTGCCCGAGAAACTAGAAGCAAGGGGATTGTGAGGACTTCAGGAAAACCGGAGTTTGGAGGTAAAATCAGGCACTCGGTTTTGAACATGTTTGAGTTTGAGATGCCTATTGTACATTCCAGTGGAGACAGTGAGTGTTCAGATGGATATGCAGCAATCGATTTTATGGTAGAAGCCCAGGCCAGGGATATAGGTTGTATTTAAAGCTCTGAGACTGGATGGGTTCACCCAAGACATGAGTGTGGGCTAAAAAGAAGAGAAGAAAAGAGATGTTGAAGTGCAAGGATGAGTCCTGGGCATTCCCCTTGTGAGGATGCCAACACGTGCTAGGCACGGCCTTCTTCGTGTGCAGGCGCACATTTACCCAAATACAAATGTTGCAAGATCAACGTTCTCAACCTGACTTGATAGACGTGGACCCTGTTGCACAGTGAAAATACACCTGCCCAAAGGCACACAGATGGTCAAGGGCTGCTGTCTATCTGACTTCTCCAGTGAATAAACCTTTGAGTTCATTTCCTCTAGCACCTTAACTTACAATCTTGGCCTCACCCTTCCCGATCCAAATCAGCCTTTCATTTCTGTTTTCACCTGAAGCTTCAGTACAGACCATCCTAATCCTTTACCTTGAACTTTCCCTACTGTATCCAAATAGGATTTCCTGCCACGAGGCTCTCCCAATTCTAATCCACTCCTTACCTTCATGAAGAGAAAGCAGATTGTGCCACCTTCCTGCTCAGTCCTTCTATGCATCCCTCGTTACCTGCCAAGCTGTAACCCAGCTTCTTGAGCTTGGTTAAAGGAGCCTTCGCAATCTGGCTCCCACCAGCTTTTCCGGTCTCCTCTCCTGCTAGTCTCTCCGCAGCCCCACTTCCCATATCAGTCACTTTTCTGAAATTGAATCTCTTATTGAGATCCACCACACTCTTCCACAAACTGAGTTTCACACGCTGTTCCCTTTTCGTGCCCACACTGCTTGCCCCCCCCGGGACAATATTGACTAGAAGACATGATGGTGGGCACTGTGTCTTGTTCCACATATCGAAGTCAAGCGTTCAACTGTTCACCATGAGGTAGATATTTGTTGTAGGATTTTTAAAACTTTACTTATTTATTATTTATTTTTAAAATATATTTTATTGATTTTTTACAGAGAGGAAGGGAGAAGGAGAGAGAGATAGAAACATCAATGATGAGAGAGACTCATTTGATTGGCTTCCTCCTGCACACCCCCTACTGGGGATCGAGCCTGCAACTCAGGCATGTGCCCTGACTGGGAATTGAACTGTGACTTCCTGGTTGACGTTCAACCACTGAGCCATAGTTAGGCATGTTGTAGGTCTTTTTTTTTTTACATTTCCTGCATCAGGTTAAGGGAAGCCCAGCTTCTTCCCTTCTTTTTGTAGTTGCTAAGATTCTATTGTTGTTTTATCAGGAATGGATATCAAATTTTATCGATATGTGTTCCTACATCTCTTTGGTATCAGACTTTCTCTCCTTTAATCAATCATCAATTTACTTTCTACTGTTAAATTAACTTTATATTTCCTGGATAAGCCAGCATGACCTTCACACGTCATCCTTTCTTTATGCATATGTTTCCGGATTTGACTCACTACTATTTTGTTCAGCACATGGCCCTACAATCTGTGCAGGGGCCCAAAGGGAGCTCTTTTTGGGAAGGTGACCAAAAGCAACCTGATGATTAGGAAAAAAGTTTAATTTCTAATTCTATCTGGGGTTGGGGCCCTGAATGGCTATTGAGGACTGGGGGTCAGGGGATCTCTGAAGCTGTGTATTTCTATAGGAAAATCAAAGTTCCCTTATCCATAAGTTCCATACTCGGTACAAAGTTTCGGTACATATTAAAACGAGAAATGATCAAAGCAGGTCTTACTAATTGTTATAATTGAAAAGTTTTACTAGCAATGAAACAAAAGCCTGCTCTTCATAAGTAACCCTACTGAATGTTTAGTCTGACAGTCCATCTTACATAAGCATTGAATAGGAAGGAAAGGCAGTCTCTCTCCCGAAGGCCCCAGACACCCAACAGGAAGGCTCCTATATCATGTCCACGAACGACAGCGTGTCCGTGGCCTTCGTGAGGCCCAGGCTGAGGAGGACGGTCTTTTCCAGTTCCAAGTAGCTCTCGTAGTCCATCTTCAAATCAGCCTCCAGCTGATCTTTCCCCTTCTGATGCGGTTTCTAGGGAGGAGAAAGGCAAGTTATTCCTGTAAGACACTGACAGCTAGAAGTACCAGAGGAGGAGAAGGGCCCGCTTTTGAATAGCCAGCCTGGCTGCTCCAGAGGGGTCTGTGGGAGGACTGGGGCTGGGGCGAGGGGAGGGCATCTCTTGCCCCTTCAGCTTCTTTCTGCAGATGTTGCCTCATCCAGGTTAGAAGGTCCTTGGGCACTTTTGAGCCCAGCTTCTTCCCCAGGGTCTCCTCGGCACCCTCACTCTGCCACCAGTAGGAGTTCATTGCCCTTGGGCCCTCTCTCCACCCTCCTCAGAGCTGTTTAAGTCAATCTCTTGCCCATAGACCAGGGGCGGGCAAACTTTTTGACTCGAGGCCACATTGGGTTCTCAAACTGGACCGGAGGGCCGGAACAAAAGCATGGATGGAGTGGGTGTGTGAACTAATATAAATTCAAAGTAAACATCATTACATAAAAGGGTACGGTCTTTTTTTTCAATAGTTTTATTCATTTCCGGCCCGCGGACCGTAGTTTGCCCACGGCTGCCCTAGACCATCCAGCCTCAGGAGTCTAGGCCCTCGTCTCTGGGTTCCCCAAACTCTCCCTACATGTGCCGCTCTGGTTGCCTGGTAATTCCTGGCCTTTGGGTTTCTCTGGCTCAGCAAGCCTCCTGCCAGGTGTGAGAGGCATCGTCCCTCCTGGCCAGCAGCCCATCTCTCACCGAGCCCAGTGTCGCAGAGGTGGGGAGGGGGGGAATGTGTAGCTCTCTGCCACCTCTCTCCAAAGAACATGCCCTCTTTCAGGCTCCTCCCCTTACGTTGTCTGGAGTGTGGGTGACATGAGATGGCAGAATTCCCTTCTAAGCCCCATACAGATGGCATAGCTTCTGGATCACATGGGAACTGCTACTTGCCCCAACTTTGGGTCTCCAGCTGAAATTCCAGTTAGGAAATATCCCATTTCATGTGCTGCTTGAGCTGTAACTACTGTTCTTTGTCAAGAAATGAACTGTATCCAGACTCGATGTTTCCAAGCAGGTGGGTGCATGATTTCCTCCGGACCCATGGGCTGCAGTGCACAGCCTGATCCCTGGCACCTGGGCGCGCTCAGAAAGACCAGCCTCGTGGGATGGAAGTGTGACGGTCTTCTGCCCCCTGAAATAGTACTAGCACTTTCTATGTGCCAGTTACTGGCTAAGTGCTGTACACATTTTAACCCATTCAATCCTCACTGCAAGCCTCTGAGGTAGTTACAGTTTGTTTCCATTTTCCCTGTTATCAGCTGTTGCTTATGAAAAGGTATTTCTGCTGAACATTAGTTGTTTATCCTTGGCGACCTTTGCACCTTCTAAATGGAGGTGCAAAGGAGCCCTTTAAAATTCATTCACTTAGCCACCGTCCAGTCCAGAGAACATCTGAGAAGTGGTAGCTCTACTTAAAAAAGGGCACGATGTCAAATGGAAATAAAGTCACAGGAAGGAGTTGGAAACGTGTTGGAAACTCAAATGCATGATACTAAGATTATTATAACATTCAGGTGCTTTAAAAGTATTTCACAGGCAAATTATTTTTGCATTATCCACAATTCTACTGATGTGGATAATTAGGGGCTGTTGCTATGGTATTTAAACCCTCATAATAATTGGAGATCATATCTGGCATAGGGAAAGGGTGGCAGCTTATGTCCCACAACAAAATTTCAACCAATATTTGTGAATGCACACACAAACACACACACAAACACACACAAACACACACACAAACACACACAAACACACACACAAACACACACAAACACACACACCAACACACACAAACACACACAAACACACACAAACACACACACAAATACACACACACAAACACAAACACACACAAACACACACACACACACAACCAAGAGCATTTGTTTTTTGGCTGGGGAGAACAATGAGAAGTTAGTTAGTCGGTATTCTTTTATACCTTGTCACCACTAAACAATTTTTGAAATGAGGCCCTCTGCTTTGATTACACGAATTAATATCTATCAATAAGTGACCATGTTAATCCAGTGATTTTCAACTGGTGTGCTACAGTAATTTTTAAAACATGCAATACTTGACTATTTAGTCAGGGGCACTGACCTCTTTTCCCTTAGATTATCAAATTAAAAAAAACGACAACAGCCTGGCTGGTGTCAATCATTGTATGTATAGATGGTATTTAGACACCTTTGCATCTAAAAGACTTGGATGTTATAGAGATTTCAGAAACTTCCATTAGGTAGAATCTTACAAGGTGTCCAACAATAGTTGCTTACTCATGGTAAGCTAGGAAATCGGAGAAATTTCCTCTTGACTCTCATGAGAATGAGAGAAGAACGTGAAAAGGCATACTTTTCCTATATAAATCGTGGAATAAGCCAAACACACATATTTCCACTGGGGTTAGAGAGAAATCAACTTTTGTTTCTGAAATTTAACTTACAACTTTTTTCTTCTCCCTCTCCAGCGCCATTTCCTTCCTTTCTTGTTCACGGATTTTCTTGCGTTGCTCCATATATTCCAGGTGCTTGACTTCTCTTTCAAAGTAATGGTTTATACTTGATGCCTGTTAGAAACACAGGCCTTCAAGAGAGGAGCCCCCACCGACACCCTGCTCCCACTATGTTTTTTACAAGGGCCTGGAAGAGTTCCTGCTGCCTATAACTCACCAGGTATATTCCCTGCTTTGGGACACTGCCCACGGGCCCACTTCCAGAGAAGCTAGCTCAATTGGGGGGCTACTGTGCTAAGTTTTAGGACCCTGCACATTACAGTATTCCAGGAAAGGAGTGAGGTTGGAAGGAGAGAGCAGCAAAAATTGTTTACAATTTTGTAGAACAAAAATTCGAGGATTGCTTTTTTCCTTCTTCTTTCCTTCTCACTTCTAACACCGAGGAAAGTTTCATATCATCAACTGAACCTGGAGATCCCAGATGAGGGTATCAATGAAGATCCTAAAGTGCCTGGGAGCAGAGTACTTGGGCCCCTGGGGGGTTTGGCATGTAGGCATAGAATAGAAACAGGAAAATAGACCAGGTGACCAGGGGAGGAAAAGCTTCTTGTCTGGCATTAATGAGGTCGATGTTGTTGGGACTTGTAACAGATTGCAGTCTATATATCTAACGTTCGGTGTATGTGTACTTACATATTTCTACTTATTGATCTTTTCATAACCTCCTTATTATTAGCATTGCCTGCAGCCCTCGGGTGGTGGGGATGGAGGCGGGAGGGGGGGCGGCGGGCAGAATATTGCCACTTCAGACACGCTGCTGGCAGGACACCAGCTGGGGGAGGGGACGGGGTGGTGGGCAATGGGAAGAGGCATGCAGACGTCACATGTGCGCTCTGGCACGGGCGTCCCTGAAGGAAGGGTCCGGTGCTTCGGTTACAGCCCCCAAACAGCAGCTTCTGCTTGTGAATCCTCAAAGTGATTGTCCCCTGAACCTGGGTTCTATTGACTTTGGCCTCCCTCTCATTCCATTTTTGTTTCTTTTTCTAGCTTCAAACTATTTAACTCACGAAGCAGAAATGCGTCCCCTTGTTTTTGACGGCTCTCTTATAGCGTGAAAATGCTGTCATTTCTGAACACACTTTTAAGACATGCCACAGTGATACTCCGTCACATAAACCCTCAAAGCCCAAAGGTACTGACCTCATTGGTGGAAGGGTGACTCAGCGTCCAAGGGATCTCTAATATATGCAGCGTCCCATAGTAATCACCCACGGCTATGAATTGCTGCTTCGCTGAAAGATTAAAAATAAACAGGGGGGAAAACAAGTCAGCGGACAGAAAGCTGTCTTAGCGTCTACACATGAACCGTGGCTTGCTCTGTGGTGTCCCAGAGGACCTGCGGGAGTTACAGGGACCTTGGCATCTGCATCAGACCTTCGTGACTGGCGGCCATATTAACATGTATGCCATGCTTTCCAGTTGATGGGATGAAAACTGAGACCTGAGCCTTGGTCAGCCACCCTGCCGACCGCGGATCTCCTTTTCTTGGCCTCTGTGTAAAGCTGCGGTTCTCAACCTGTGGGTCGCGACCTCTTTGGGGATCGAACGACCCTTTCACAGGGGTCGCCTAAGACCATCGCAAAACACATATATAATTACATATTGTTTTTGTGATGAATCACTATGCTTTAGTTATGTTCAGTTTGTAACAATGAAAATACATCCTTCATATCATATATTTACATTACAATTCATAACAGTAGCAAAATGACAGTTATGAAGTAGCAACGAAAACAATTTTATGGTTGAGGGGTCACCACAACATGAGGGACTGTAATAAAGGGTTGCAGCATTAAGAAGGTTGAGAGCCACTGGTGTAAAGGGTGTGGCTCCTTGCTGAGGTTGACTCTCTCTGTGGCGGGCCACTGGGCAGACGTGGGAAGGAAGCAGGGAAAACACATGGAAAGATTTCCAGGGGGGAATCCTGAGGGCAGTATCCGCAGACACAGTAAGGACTAAAGGACACCAGCATGCAGGAGAATTTAAAAGGCACAGTCAGAACCAGGAGCCAGAATGCACACCAGGTTGTTTCCTGTGAGCATTTAAAGTGGATGTGAAACACAAATGTGTTTGAGCATTTTAGCTTTCCATCTCATCATGTGTTGTTGTTTTCTTCTCATTTTCAGAAAACGGTTCACGTTGCCAAAGCCTCTACTTATAATCCCTGCAGGTACGTTATGTTTTAGAGCAAAGATAGGAAAACACACTTTGGTGACATATTCCTAAGCAGTAGCCAGACTGTGTGACACCCTAGGAATTCTGAAGGATGAATTTCTCAAGGTATGTTCCTGAGAGAGAAAGGGATAGAAAGACCATTCTGTGCCTTCAACAACTTTGGAAACAAAGGAAAACTCCTTTTCAAAGAGGCAAATATATTGGATTTATATAGAAAGTAGCACTGGGTTGCCACAGAGAAATCAGGACCAAGGAAATAAATTATTAGCAGATGAGAAGGATGCTTTGTGTTGTGTGGTTCAAAATCGCCCTCTGCTTGGCACACTAAATGTGTCTCAGAAATAACTGTTGATGGAGAAATAGAGTGAGAGAAGCTTGGGTGGTATCCAAGATAGTGCCAGAGAGAAGGGACATGATGGAAAGGAAAGGGGGACGGAGGGAGAAGGAAGGGAAGGGAGGGAAGAAAACAAAAACCTGAGAAAGGACACTGGAGGCCTCCCAGATGATGCCAATGTTTTCCTGAGTTACACAAAAAAAACAAAATGACTCAGCGTGTTTGCTCAGAAAGAACATACCAGTAAAGGTCCAGGGTTTGATGCAGTTGATCATCGTTATACAGATGTTCTGTGACTGGGCTGGTTCATGGGTTTTCTCCAGAAGGTCCCAGATATCGATGTACCCATCTTCTCGGCCAATATAGAAGACGCCGGGCCTAGTCAGGGACCAGTGCCCAGAGGTGTACCTTTTTGGAGCACAGCATGACTGAAGGAGGGGTCCGAACTTGAAGCAAATTTTTAAAAAGACACATTAAAAGCTTGTGTTATTATCGAAGGGATATTCACAAGGATTTTAAGTGCAAGTCAGATTGCTGTGATCACATAACAGCCAAATTATGCCTATTCGGGAGTTTTATTTCTTTCACTTGTAGGATTTTTATATAATGCCAGTTCTTTTCTCCCCTGCATGTTTTTATAACACCTTTTTCTTCTTATTTTATTTGCCTTTTAGAAAAGAGCAAACTTTCCTATCAAGCCGTTGTTGGTTTTAATAAATCCAATGGCTATGGAAGTCCATTGCTATTTCTCTGGAGATTGATCAGATAAGTAAAGATTATGAAATTGGCTTATACCTCCTTCCCACGGGAACAACTCTGGTAGCCAAAAAAAAGCAAATAAAAAGTCAGTTCTAGCTGTGAGCTGCATGCAATGACTTATAACTACTATTGGGAAGAGATTTTACACCAGCAAAGCATCCTAAGGTTGTCTTGTCTTTTCTCCACCATGGGGCAATTTGCCTTCTTTGGGAGGTTTTCATAGAGATAGAAGATCAGGACGTGTGTTCTTCCCACTGGCATGCTCCACCTGGCCACCAGGTAGATCACTTATCTATTTACACCTGCAGACGAACTGCCTCAGGCCTCCAACACATGCATAGGGGCCTTTCCCGTGGGGATGGGAGGGTGTCTCAGAGGCAAGGACTCCTTAGACGTGACACTCCAGACCTGTCCTCGGCCCAGATCCTTCCGTTTCTGTGGATAACCAGGTTCCTGCCCCTGCATAGTCCGTGGATAATCTTGCCTATAAAACTCTTGTTCATTGTAAAAAAAAAAAAAAAAAAAAGAGAGAGAGAGAGAGAGAACATATAGAGTACATTGGTATAAAGTAGAGCTCTTCTGTGGATAGGTACTTAAGTAGTTTCCAATCTTTTCAATGGAAAACTTGTACATATAGTCATGCCTTTTTTTTTTGAGATTTGTGTTATAGTCCAAGAAGTGAAAGTGTTGGGTTAAGGAAAAAAATATGAATAAAATTTTATATGTATAAATATATATTACACATATTATTTATTCAAAGAATGTATACAGTACAGCTGTGAAATAGATATATTGTATATTTTAATAATCTTAAATTGCTCACCAAATGGACATATCATAATGATTTCTCCACACACTTATTTCACTGGTCTTTCTCAATCTTTCTAGTTCTTGGCAGTTTAGCTTCCATCAGTCTGGATTCAGGCCCTCTCTTAATCCTCTCCTAATCCTGACCACTAGATTTTCTTGTCGCTGTGTCACTTTGACCTTACACACTTCTGGTCTTCCTGGTGACAGACACTTCAGCTTTTTTACTCCCACTTTCTGAAACTGCTGACATATTTCTGGGGCAGAAGAAAAGATTACAGACTTGGAGACAAAACAACAACAACAAACAAACAAAACAACAACAACAACAATAAAGCCAAGAGCTGGTTCTTTGAAAGGATAAACACGATTGATGAACCTCTAGCCAGGCTCACCAAGAAGTAAGGAGAGAGACCTCAAATAAACAAAATCAGAAATGAAAGAAGTGAAATAACAATAGAACAGACCCCATAGAAATACAAAGGATTATAAAAAAAAATACTACGAACACCTCTATTCCAAAAAACTGGTCAACCTAGAAGAAATGGACATATTCCTAGAAAAATATGACCTTCCAAAACTCAATCAGGAAGAATAAAAAAAATCTGAATAGGCCAATAACTATGGAGGAAATTGAAGTTGTCATCAAAAACTTCCAGCAAACAAAAGTCCTGGGTCAGAAGGCTTCACAGGAAAGTTTTACCAAACATTCAAAGAAGAACTAAAACCTATCCTCCTCAGACTATTCCAAAAAATTCAAGAGGAAGGCACACTTCCTAGCTCTTTCTATGAAGCCAGCATTACCCTAATCCCAAAACTAGATAAAGACACTACAAGGAAAGAATTACAGGTCAATATCCCTGATGAACATAGATGCTAAAATCTTCAACAAAATCCTAGCAAACTGGATCCAGCATTACATTAGAAAAATCATATACACCATGACCAAGTGGGATTTATTCCAGGGATGCAATGCCGG
>NW_006300036.1:4705005-4706284 GCF_000327345.1 Myotis davidii | reverse complement strand
TCCAAGACGCACATGTAAACATGCTCAAAGTCACTAAGCATCCAAGAGATGCAAATCAAACAGCAATGAGGTACCACCTCACACTTATTTGTTGGCTATCATCAACAAATCAACAAACAAGTGTTGGCAAGGATGTGCAGAAAAGGGAATCCTTGTATACTGCTGGTGGGAATGCAGACTGGTGCAGCCACTGTGAAAAACAGTATGTAGTTTCCTCAAAAAATTAAAAATGGAACTCCCATTTGACCCAGTAATTTCACTTCTAGGAATACAGCCCAAGAAATCAGAAACACCAATCAGAAAGGACATATGAACCCCTATGTTCATAGCAGCACAATATACAATAGCTAAGATTTGGAAACAGCCTAAGTGCTCAACAGTAGATGAGTGGATTAAAAAATGGTGGTACATCTACACAATGGAATACTACGATACTGTGAAAAAGAAAGAACTCTTACCATTCTCAAGAGCAGGGATGGACATGAGAGCAGTATGCTAAGTGAAATAAGCCAGTTGGAGAAAGACAAATATCCCATCATCTCACTCATTTGTGGGATATAATTAATAACAAAATGTGAAGAACAAAAATAGATCTAGATACAGAGAAGCATTGAACAGTCAAACTTCAGAGGGAAGGCAGGTGGGGTGGAGCCTAAGAGATCAACCAAAGGATTTGTATGCATGCATATAAGCATAACCAATAGACACAGACGGGGGGGGGGTGAGGGCATGTGCTGGGGGGTGGAGATGGCTAGGGAGAGGTCAATGGGGGAAAAAGGAGACATATGTAATACTATATATAATATTTTAAACAATAAAAAAAATTTAAAAAATTAAATATCTTTAAAAAATAATAACTTTTACTGATTTATTAGAGAAAGAGGAAGTGAAAGAGAGAGAAACATTGATTGACTGTCTCCTACACACACCCTACCAGGGATCGAGCCTGCAACTTGGGCATGTGCCCTGATAGGGAACTGAACTGGCAACCCCTGGTGCACAGGATGACACCCAACCAACTGAGCAACACTGACCAGGGTTCGTTCTTATATTTTAAGGGAAGGAGAAATGCAAATCAAGTCAACTGTATATACATACATACATACATACATATATATATATGTAAAATAAAAGCATAATATGCTAATTTGACTGGATGACCTTCCAGAGGAAGCCAGGGCTGCGAGGGAAGCCTGGGTCCCGAGTGCCAGAGGGAAGCTGGTGCTGGCAGCCGGGGGAAGGAAGGCCTACTCTGGCATGAATTTCGTCCATCAGGCCT
>NW_006300036.1:4703649-4704355 GCF_000327345.1 Myotis davidii | reverse complement strand
AAGAAACCTATCAACCTTTTATAAAAAAACGCCGTGATTTATATTTATTTATTTTTGCAGCCTTGTGATGGAGAATCAAAAAAATAAAAAAGCAAGATTGAATGATAAAGGAAGTGGAAGTAGCAGTAGCCGACCCTTTCAAGACGTATGTACTGAGATGTACGGGATTGTCAACAGAAACAACAGATCATTGTGCATACTGTGTAGTGAAACACTAGTAAACAGAATGTGTAATGTAAAGAGACATTTTGAAACTAATCATTGTCAGCTCTTAAAAAAAAGTATCGATGAAAGGAAGGAATACATTTCTAGGCAGCTACACCTCTATAAAAGTCAATCAAATTCCATCATTACATTTGTAAGATGCTCTACAGATTTAACATCAGCAAGTTACTGTATTGCTCACTCCATAGCTCAGCATGGAAAAGCCCTCAGTGATGGAGAATTTATTTAGGAAACATTTCTAAGATGTGCACGAGCTCTATTTCACAATAGGAAAAATAAAGATGATACTATTAAAAATAAAGATGATACTATTAAAAGAATTTCTGGGTTACCACTCAGTAGAAATACTATTAAAGACAGAATAATAGATCTTAACAAAAACGTACATCAATTAAAAAAAGACTTAAATAGTTGTAAATATTTTTCAATTTCTCTTGATGAAACTACTGATGTCACATCAAATGCTCGGGTGGCCATTATT
>NW_006300036.1:4688142-4700381 GCF_000327345.1 Myotis davidii | reverse complement strand
TAGTCATTCATTTTCAGACAGTATTCAAGAACATTAACTTTTATTTTTTAAATAAAATAAACATTTTTATTGATTTCAGAGAGGAAGGGAGAGGGGGAGAGATAGAGAGAGAGAGAGAGAGAGAGAGAGAGAGAGAGAGATATGATGAGAATGAATGGCAGCTAATCTCCTCCACACCCCCTACTGGGGATGGAGCCTGCAACCCGGGCATGTGTCCTGACCTAGAATTGAACTGTGACCTCCTGATTGCTCAACCACTTGGCCACACCAGTCAGGCTCTTTTTAAATTTGTAGAGGGCAGCAAGATTGAGTCTGGCAATCCCAGTGTGAGACATATAAAACAAACGGGGACCAGGAGTTTACAGACCATGCAGGGCCTTGCAGGAAAGGTGTTCAGGTTATATTCTCAGTGTAACATGTTTTAATGAGTGCTTCAGGCCTAGAAGACAATCTGAGTGAAATTTCCAGAAGATTGTCTGTTGTGGGGAGAGCAGGTTGGCAGCAGGTAAAAGCAAAGAGGGAACGCCAGAGGGGGTTAGGTGGTAGTTCTAGTGAGAGTGGATGCTGACTTAGATGAAGGTCCAATGGAGAAGAGTAGATAATCAAGACATATTTGCAAGCTGAAACGGACAGGGCTTGGCGATGGCTTGGGTAGGAGGGGTGAGAGAGATGACGTGCTGCGAATAACAGCCAGGTTTCTGGTAAAGCATGGCTCCGTGGAGTTTCTATTTCTGGAAACTGGGAAGACCAGTGGAGGAGCAGGTTTGGGCTTAAAGATCAAGACTTCCCTGTGGCCTCTGTCCAGGCCCTGGGGCTTTCTGCCACTCCCGCGTGTTCACTGTGCCATTGCTTGGGTTCCCTTTCCCCCAGGCCGGTCCTCAGAGCTGGATGTATTCCCCTTCCTGCTGCCCACACCCACAAGCCCCAGGGAGGGCCATGGCAAGTCTGCCCATAAGTGAATCCAGCCCCTGTTCTCCTGCCAGAGTGATCTTCTCATTATGCAGTGACTCCAGGGCAAAGCCCAAAGCTCTTAGGAGGGCACTCGTGTCTCTTGGTCTAACTGTCCCCCCTGCGCCTCTTCTGCTGCGGTTGCCTTTCTATTGCTTTGGTTTGGCCTTGAGATGTCCCTGTTCCTCACTGTCCCCTGGTCTTTCTCCATCTAACAGAAAGCTCTTGGCTTTTAAATTTATTGTCACTGATTATTCTATAAATGGAATAAAGTTCATAAAAACTTTAACTAAACCAGCTCTGGGTGATGTGGCTCAGTGGGTTGGGCATCATCCCAGGCATCAGAAGGTTGCCGGTCGCTTCTGGGTCAGGGCACATGCCTGGGTTTCGGGCTCGATCCCTAGTAGGGGGTGTTCAAGAGGCAGCTGATGGATGTTTTTTCTCTCCCTTCCTCCCCCTTCCTTCTCTCTTAGAAAAACAATATATTTAAAAAACAATGAAACCTGCTTGTCATGGGCCTCCTCAGAAGCAGTTTAGGAAGCGGGAGGTGAGGCCTCCAGAAAATCCCCGAGGTCAGGAGGGACCAGTGTCCACGTGTGTGTTACCAAGTCATGGCATCAAGCTTGTGCCCCCGGGTGTGGTGGAGATGCTGCCATGTTACACGGTGCCTGGCATGCAGTATGTGCACAGTGAACATGGACAGATTATTGAATAAATAGAAACATGAATAAGCATAAAAGTAGTTGATTGTAATTCATTGTATACAATATATCATTTTTAATTCAACTTCAAATCACAGAATCAGGAATAAATGTATGCGCTTGGGTCACAAATTCTCTCTCAATGCCCCACTCCTATCAATAACACACATTTGGGTTTCCAGTCAGGGGACACTATATTAGAAAAGCAGGGATGCTGACAAAGCAGGCCTTCCTAGGTCTGAGGTAGCCGCTTGTCTGGGAAGCCAACTCAATCGATGGAAGTGAAAGGAGTGAAGATCGCGCCCCAGCTGCTGTTCCCTGGGGGCTGTGGCTCTGACCTCCAACCCTGTCAGTCACTCATGTGGCCATTTGTCCAAACACTCACGGGTTGGCCAGCTTCCCTTGGGCAAACCTAGCCCGGCTGCCCCACCTCACTGCTGTGCGGTGTGCCAGCCGTCCCAGGAGCTACCTTTTCCTGTGCTTACCGTTGTTCCATGGGTTGAACTGTGGTTCAAATATATTCTTATGCCTCGAAGATCACAAAGCTTTAAAGTAAAGTAGTTGTCATTGTAGGCAACCCCAAGGCTCTGACAAGAGCTTTGCTTGTTGAGGAGCCTGAATGTTGACTGATTCCTGCTCACACCTGGGTGTGACCCTCATACCTCTCTCTGCTCAGCTGCCCCAAATCCCCTACCCCAAAAGAGGGTCCTGCAGGTACTTCTCCCATATGTTCCCAAGGGCTTCAAGAGCATCAGACATTTAGCTTATAACCTCACACTGACTCAGATTCCTCACATAGATGAACTACCAGGTTGTTGAATGATTGAAACAGTGTGGTTATTTTTAAAAATTGTGCTCTCAAGTTTTGGTGTGAAAACAAATCACCTGGCGAATTTTATTAAAATTCACAGATTCAGGGGCAGGACCCAGGGTTCTGTGTTTCCAACACGCTCTCAGTTGAGGCCCTGCCTGGTCTGAGGCCCTCACTCTGAGTAACACATGTAGAGTCAGACCCTCAGGGGCCCTCCCTCCCATTAGCAAAGCCGGGGTTATCAGTACTTTGTTCAAAAAAGCACAACCTATTAATGATGGAACGCTCATCCGAACTTACTCATCAATCGGCCAGTTTCAGGGTCTCTTTCCATTTTCCAATCTGAGTATAACACTTCACCTTCCTAAAAATATCACAGATTCCTGGTGAGTACAATGGTCACTTAAGGGACAAACCCCTCCCTTATTCATGTGCTAAGACTGATTGTAACAAACACAGAGCAACAGGTGAACTTAATCAAGTGATAATTTGGTACAGTGGTGGGAAAAGGCTCAAATGATTACTTGAGTTTATCTCAAACAACAACAAAAAAATGAGTTTGATGAGTTTTTATCCACACACAGTAACGTGGAGAATACAGGCCATTATGGAGATCATCTATGTACACAAATCTCAACTGCTGGGTTTCCAAAGCGTTTGTTTTCAACAGGAAATTGTCCCCATGGACTGAAAGCTCCGGGGAGAGAGATGGAAAAGCCCTCAGTGATGGAGATTCTCAGCGTCCAACTTAGTGATTTATTCTCAGCATGCTGCACAGCAGTACTGAGCAAACATTTGCGGGATAAGAGTGAAAGAGGAAAAAAGAATTCATAACATGGTACTCATTACCATTTAAAGTTGAGCACCGGAAACAAAGTTCCACCCAATTGGCATAATAAGTGATATACACTCCAGTTCCACCTATGACCATTTTCGGGAGAGGGGAAGGCATAGAGAAGAGGCAGAAACGGCTGCACAGATGGGAAGGACAGAACCAGCGAGTGGCAGAGGTGGGAGCAGTTTAGAGGAAAAAAAATTCAGTCCCTCCAAATTTCGTCTTATAGATGCAATAACCGAGACTCAGAGAAATTTAATGACTTACTCAAATGCAGTTTCCTAATTTCAATCCTCCCCCAACACGGGAGATATTAATAAGAGAAAAACACAGAGAAGGTTGAATAAAAATAGAAGGTGAGAGGATTCAGAGGAGAAGATGGAATGGGATGTGTAGGCGAGGGAGGGGAGATGGGAAAACACTTGATTTATGCAAAGTGAAGAATAAGCCGACTGGGGCCAGGGCCCACTCATTTACTCATCTGCCCTTTATTCATCCGTGTTAATTCATTTAAGAGGCCTGTGTTTGGTGCTGGAAACGCAGTCAGAGGACAGGTGCTCCCTCCATTCACGGTCACAGTCTAAAGCAGGGGTGGGCAAACTTTTTGACTCGAGGGCCACAATGGGTTCTTAAACTGGACCGGAGGGCCGGGACAAAAGCATGGATGGAGTGTTTGTGTGAACTACTGTAAATTCAAAGTAAACATCATTACATAAAGGGGTACGGTCTTTTTTTTTTTAGTTTTATTCATTTCAAACGGGCCGGATCCGGCCCGCGGGCCGTAGTTTGCCCACAGCTGGTCTAAGGGCACAGACAGACTGTACATGTCTGGCCCACGGCCTGTGGCACGCCCCCTCATAGTTACCATTCACTGAGCACCCAGTGTTTGCCAGAAATGCTAGGAGCTTTATTTTTGTGACGGCAGCCCTCACCAAATCCCGGGTGAGGGATATCAGAGTTACTGATATCTCCCGGGTCTCATAGCTGCTACATGCAGCACTGAAATTAAACCAAGTCAAAGCAGAATAGTTTGAATCAGGTCAATACATTTGTGTCGAGTGCCCATTACATCAGCGGCCACAGAGTTGGAAACCTTCACGTCTTTCTCCGCCCCATTACCTTGTTCTGTTAATTCCATTCCTTCAACCTCCGTGTTGATACTCTTGGCACCTTGGTCAAGCCCTCTCTGTCTCTGGATTGGCCCCTCCTGAAGTTCCCCCCAGTCTGATCTCTCTGCCTCCAGGGCACTACTCCTTCCTACTTCAGCCCTGCACCAGCCAGCCCAGGTCCCAGAGCAGGATTAGCCCTGCCAAGGGTTGGAGAAGGTCATTCCACTGGAATGTCAGCGACCTCATGAGGGCAGGGGATTTTGTCTATTTTATTCACTGCTCTCTCTCCTGGGCCAAGAACAGTGCCGGGCATATAGTAAATGCTCAATAATATCTATTGAATGATGAATGAAGTTAATTCCAAACCAAGGGCTAGGTAGGCAGGAGTCTAGTGTACAAGAAGAATGAATGAAAAGCCAGCATATGGGAGATTGGTGCAGATGGGGATGGAGGGACAGGAAGGAGGCAAATCATACAGAATCTTAGAGGCTGCAGGGTGAGGTGTTCAGATTTTATTCATGTTTCACTGAGTCATCACTGAAGAGTTTAAGCAAATGGTGTTATGTTTTAATCTCTCTTTTTAAAAATTTCAGTTATTGATTTGAGAGAGAGAGAGAATCTATGAGGTTAACAATGGAGGTTAACAATTTTAAGTGCAAATAAGCATTTTAAAATATAAAAGGTATAACTTATTGTAAGCTTTCATAAAGCAAACATGAACAATAGGGGTTATCACCACATATTTCAATGTAATTAGAAATATTCATTTTAAAAACAGATAATTCCAACTCACCTCTGTTCCCACGAAGAACTTTGTGCAGAAGTCCTCTATCGGCCTGAGGAGATTGGCCAACCCACTTTCCAGGTTCTGGTACGGGTTCATTTCTTCAGTCTTTACGACTATGTTCGGAACTAACACTTTCTCTTTCAGAGGAGTATGGAGAGAAGCAGCACATATTTAGAATGAATGATCTTTAAAAATATACTTAGTTTATATGTTCTGTCTATTGCCTTACACATCTGCCCCCTAACCCCCAAGGTGGGATGAGTGAAAATCCCAGCATTTTGAGACCTCTAGCTTAGCAGTGGAATGTTTTTTTTTTCTTTTTTCAAAAACAAAGCTTATGTAAGACCCCTGTATGTAAAACTGGCGGAAGCTGCATTGCTCTCTGAAGCATTATCCGGGTGGTAATGGGGAGACCCTCCTGCCTACTTTGCAGGGGCTCTGAAAGGGTTCATGGCACATTTGAAAACCATTTTGCCTAGCCAGTTTGGCTCAGTGGATAGAGCGTCGGCCTGCAGACTGAAGGAAGGGTCCTGGTTTGATTCTGGTAAAGGGCACATTCCCAGGTTGCGGGCTTGACCCCCAGTTGGGGGTGTGCAGGAGGCAGCCGATCAATGATTCTCTCTCATCATTGATGTTTCTATCTCTCCCTTCCTCTCTGAAATAAATATATATAAACCACTTCTATATATTTCCACCATTGCAAAATTATTTATAGTAAAAATTGGACACAACATATCCCCTGGGTTATATCACCCTTGATGTGCTCAATAAGCTTTTCTGGGTTATATCACCCTTGATGTGCTCAATAAGCTTTTCTAATGAGAAACTCCTGTCATTTCTATTCAGTTGGCATCAAACGGAAGTTTTTCAAACAATCCAAGATTAGTTTTTTAAGTGTGAAAATTCTTTTAACTTCTAAAAAATAAATCTATCTAGAATGTATTACTTGTTTGTCATAAGCACAGCATATATGACATTGTTTGTTTTCTGATTAGCCTGGATTTATTATTTATGAACATCAATGACTGCACTGTATTATGGCTACAACTATACATGCAAACAGTAACAGCAGAGCTAATCTGGGGGCTGAAATTCAAATGTCATCTGAAACTTCTTTCTTTTTAAAAGTATCTGATGTCATTTTGTTTTAAAAAAAATACATTTTTATGATCTAAAATTAATAAATGTTACTTAGTGAAGCTTTGGAAAACAGAGAAAAGCATGAGGAAAATTACAAAATGTATCCATTTTCATACCTACCAGAAATAACCACTATTAAAATACTCATGTATTTTTTTCTGGTTTCTTTTGTGTGTGTGTGTGTATGTGTGTATTTTAAATTGGGTATATTAAGTACTGTATCCTACTTGTCTATTCTCTTATAGATATATCTTGGGCACTTTTCCAGGTCACTTATTAGTTTTTAAGAAATGTGATTTTTTAAATTTGAGGGAAAGGTGGTAGAGAAAATATGCTCACAAAACCCTCCTCCCCACATCTCCTCAATATAACTCTTGGGTTATATCACCCATGGGAAAACAAAAAACGAACATAAAAACCAACCAACAAACACATAAATGAAAACTAAAATAGGAGAAGAAAACACCAGCTATACTAAAACTATATATTGCATTTCAAAAAATCTTTAGCATAATTATGGACAAAAGTAAAAAATAATTATCATGACTTAGGTAACCAACACTTCCATTGTTTGGGATCTACATGTTTTGAGGGTCCCCTTTTTCCATTAGCTAAGACATTAAAAACAAGTATCCAAGTTAAGCCAATCGTGGATCCAGATCTTTAAATAGCTGTGTTTCAAAGTGTCAGTCAACATTCAGAAATAGCTAGGCACATTCAAACACATTGATCTTACCTCAAGGCACTCATAATACATTTAGCAAGAGCAAACTGGCTCTTGCTAAAAATTAAAGTCATTAAAATATTTATTTCAGGTTCTTCACTCTCATTTCAACGTCTGTTTTTCTCTTTTTTTAAAAAAAATATTTTATTGATTTTTTACAGAAAGGAAGGGAGAGAGAGAGAGAGAGTTAGAAACATCGATGAGAGAGAAACATCTATCAGCTGCCTCCTGCACATCTCCCACTGGGGATGTGCCCACAACACATCCTGACTGGAATCGAACCTGGGACCTTTCAGTCCACAGGCCGACGCTCTATCCACTGAGCCAAACCGGTTTCGGCTGTTTTTCTCTTTTTAAATAATATACATAAGTACATTAGTAGGATCACACTTATATGTGGAATCTAAAAAACAATATAAAGGAACAAACAAAACAGAAACGGACTCACAGACACAGGGAACAGACTGATGGTTGCCAGAGGGGAAGGGGGTTGAGAGCACTGGGTGAACAACATAAAGGGATTGAGAAGTACGGACTGGTAGTTGCAAAATAGTCATGGGGATGTGAAGTGCAGCATAGAGAATATAATCAATGTTATTGGAATAACTATGGTGCCACTTGGGTTCAGGAAATGTCACAGAAAACACTTTGTAAAGTATGATTGTCTAACCACTATGTTATGCTGTACACTTGAAACCAATACAAAATAATATTGAATGCAAACTGTAATTGAAAAAAATATATATATAAAGAATGTAAGCCGTGCTTAAAGTAAAACAGACTGTAACGGGGTTAGAGACCAAACCTAATAAAGCTGGCATACAAATGGAGGTGGGGGAGTCTCTGTTTGTAGAGTAGAGCACCTATATCATTTGTAAATAAGCACGTGTTCACTGGGAGTACGTGCTCAAAATAGTTTCCTGAGGGGGTTGAAGATGGAAAATTTGGAGCCTTCGGATCTCACAAGGGAACACAAGAGACTGGTGCAGGGGGCACTACTGGTAATGCCAGGGAAGAGGCATGTGTGAGATGCATTGCGAAGGACAACTTAATCATCCTGAGTGACAGGGTGGACATGGGGGGCCTGAGGAAAGGGTCTGTGGGGGATGCAAATCTGTTCTGGGCAGAATGACTTTGAGGGAAAGGTTGGGTTCAAGCCCAGGAGAAGGAGGGAGAGGAGGGGGAGGCTTCTTAGCAGAGGTCAGAGTGTAGACCACGTCCCCAAAGGAGAGTGCGATGAGAAAGCACACAGCTGACGTTAGATTTCGAGGAACATTCAGTGACGGGGCAGCAGGGTAAAAGGAAGCAGGAAAGAAGAGAGAGGAGAGAAACTGAGGAAATATCAGAAAAGCCAAGGAAAGGGGCTTAGCCGGTCGTGTTTAATGTGGTAGAGGCAAAGAGGAGGGGGTCAAAGAAAAAGGTTATCATCAACTTTGTTTACTCAAACTTGACTGAAATAAATGACTGAAATAAATTCAACGCCATCCTTATGGCTCATGGATTTCCCATCACCGAGGAGAGTAAAATCAATAGCTGCTAACGATTATCGAAGGCTTACCACATGCCAGGCACGAAACTGTGTGCCCATGAACCATTTCATTCAATCCTCACCACTCAGGGCGGGTAAACATTAATCCTCCTTCGGGAACGAGTCAGGGAGGCTCAGAGAGGTTGAGTAACTTGGCCACGATCTCAGACTCGGTGGTGAATGTTTATTGTGGGTTCATGACCTGCTTGCTGTTCTGAGAGCTTCACATGTCTAAACCCATTTTATCTCCATAGCACCGTGCGTGGTGCTTACCTTTATCATTTACTCGCCACCCCCCTATTTTCTCCTCTTTCCTTTCAAACTAGATAAAAAAGAAAAAAAAAAAAGGCACAGGATGGTAGAGTAATTTGACCTGGTGAAAGAATAAATTGTGGCTTTGGGATTTAAATCCAAACCACCGACTCCAGAAGCCACACCCTTAACCATTGCACCACATTACTTAGAGGAATACGACACAGGCTCTGAAGGTAATCCCCAAAGAGGAGTTCCGAAGCTGTCACAGCAAAGGTTTCCTCATTGGAATAAATATCGGACTTCTTAAAACCACTACTGCTCAGAAGGGCACTGTTAGGACCTAAAATGGCAGGTAAAGCGTGAGTGGCCTATGGCCACGAGGTGGCAACGGAGGACCAGGCACTGCTGCTGGGGCAGCGAGGCCTTGAGAAGAGCCGGGACTTGTGATTCACAGTGGAAGAACCACAATAGGGTCAGTAAGCAAAACGTGATGATGGAAAAGCATATGACTGTGTTTTAGCCAACAGATCCAAGCCAGGCCAGAGTAGGTGGGCAGCTGTTGGTGTGTCGGAAGGAGACCCAAAATACCATAGTTAGAGCTCCAATAAGTCCCGAAAGCGAGTCGACTACACAGGAAGCAGGTCATGGCCATAGTCACTGCCTTTTGAGATGAGAGGCATTCTGTTAGCAAGCTCCGTGGCGTTACCAGGTGAAATTTAATTCTGCCCAGGGCCTGTGGAGTTGTCTGTAACGTGGATTTCTAGACACGTATAAGGGGGCAAGGCCAACTAGAGTCTCAGCTGAGAATCTAAAACATGTCCATTCCCTTCATGAACTGATTTAGCTAAATATACCTTTCTCTAAGAACCCCCCTAAAAGGACTTTGTCTGGAAAGAGAGAGTCATTTGATGAGGAATATTCCTGTTTGACGACATTTGGGGCACCCTTCAAGGCTCTTCGTTTTAAACAGGCACGTCCTTAACTGGAGGCAGGTATGCACTTTAATGTATTTTAGTGTCTCTCCAACCAGAACGCAAACCCGTGAGAGGAGGGACTTGTCTTTTTCACAGCTACCTCCTCAGAGCCCGGCACTTTGCAAAACTTTAATGTTTTACATAAACACAGTTTATAGAGAGAGAGAGACATAACAGTGTAAACATTATTCTTTTAAACAGTAGAGGATCGCAATATTTTTATATAAGGCTTCTGATCACAGTTGGCATTCTGCATCTGTTCCATAAAGTTAGAAGTGCCGACACTAAAATGAAATATAATGTGCTTTCAGGGGGAAGCAAGGCCTCTGCCACCTGAAATGGTACTGTATTTAGGCAGTCCTCAGGAAGACAAACACTAGGAGTTTAATACTGGGAAAGAAATGAAGGCTCAACAGAAATGACACTCATGTTATAAAGACATTAAAGTTTAGATACATCTGTTTTTAAAAAGTCATATCTCATAGTGAATTTTTAAAAACACACTTTAGAGAAACTTCTGCTGTGGCCAAGATGGAGCAACTAGTACTGCACTTAAGCTGTCTCACCTAAAGCAACCCAAACAGGCCGAATATATGAAATTATAGTTTTTCAAAAATTGGACATTAGAGCACAAAGGGCATTCTTTAATCCCTGAGAGACAGAACAAAAGACCAGGGGTGGGGTGGTGATCCTGAGGGGGGAGTTGAGCAAAAAACTCATGGACATGGAGAACAGTGTGGTGATTGCTGGGGGAGGGGGTGGAGGGAGGCGACGGAGGGTAGAGTGGGGATAAATGGTGATGGACAGAGAATTGACTTGGGATGGTGAATGTACAATACAGTGTACAGATGATGTGTTGTGGAATTGGGCACCTGAAGCCTGTATAATTTTGTTAATCAGTGTCACCCTAATAAATTCAATAAAAAGGGGAAAGAACTAATCATATCAATAAGCACATTAAATCTAAATGTTCTAAATATCCCAAAGACAGAGATTTCCAGATTGGAGTTTTTAAAAGCAAGATCTATAAGAATGTATGTCAAATATAAGACACAAACAGGTAGGAAGTCAAAGGATAAAAAGAAAGATATACCTTGCTAACACTAACCAGAAGAAAGCTAGATGGCTATAGTAATATTAGACAAAGTAGACTTCAGAATAAAGGATATTACCAATACATCAAGAGGATGTAATAATCCTAAACATTTATATATCTAACAACGTGATGCTCAACACCTTTAATCATTAGGTAGATGCAAATGAGATATCACCACACACCTTCTAGAAAGGTTAGATTTAAAAGACTAACGATTCTGTGGAAAAACTGGAACCCTCATACACTGATAGTGGGGGTGTAAAATGGTACAACCACTTGGGAAAACACTTTGACAGTTTCTTAAAAAGTTAAGCATAAACCTGTCATATAATCAAATTATTCCACTCTTAGGTACTTATCAAGACAACTGAAAGCATTTGTCCAAACAAAGACTTGTGCATGAATGTTCACAGAAAATCTATTTGTAATAGTCTTAGGCTGAAAACAATCCAAAAGCCCATCAACAAGTGAATGGGTAAACATCTATGGTATATTTATTTAATGAACTACTAGTTTGGAATAAAAAAGAATGAACTATTTAAACACACAGTAATATGAATGAATCCCTAAATAATTAAGCTGATTTAAAAAAAAAAACAGACAAAAAATAAGTATATATTGTATGAGTTACATAAAATTATAGAAAATGCAAACTGATAGAGAGTGGTAGAAAGATCAGTGGTGGCCTGGGGGTGGAGGTGGAGAGATTATAAAGGAAATTCCTTTTGAGAGTGATGAATATGTTTGTTACCTTGATTATAATGATTACTAGAGGCCCGGTGCACAAAAATTTGTGCACTCGGGGGTGGGGTACGGAGGGTCCCTCAGCCCGGCCTGTGCCCTCTCGCAGTCTGGGACCCCACGATAACGACCCACCTGTTGTCTTGGGCCCGCTTCCAAGGGGAATGGGCCTAAACTGGCAGTCAGACATCCCTCTGGCAGGCTGGGAGCCCTCAGGGGTTGTCCACTTGCCAGCAGGGATCAGGCCAGGGCCAATTGGGGGGTTTGGGCACCGCACCCTATCACACTCAAGGCAGGTTCAATGGGGAGATTGCAGCGCCACCCCCTGTCACGCACAGAGCAGGGCTCATCAGGGGGTTGGGGAGCTCCCCCCTGTCACGCACAGAGTAGGGCCAATCAGGGGGTTGAGGAGCTCCCCACTGTCACTCACAGAGTAGGGCCAATAGGGTAGTTGGTGTACCGCCCCCGGTCACACACAGAGCAGGGTGGATCAGGGGTTTGGGGTGCTGCACCCTGTCACATGCAGGGCAGGGCTGATGGGGAGGTTATGGCTCTACCCCGTCACACACAGAGCAGGGCCATGGGGGGCA
>NW_006300036.1:4685885-4687875 GCF_000327345.1 Myotis davidii | reverse complement strand
AGCTTGAGGCTTGGCTCCAGCTCTGAGGCCTCGGCTGCTGAAAGCAGGTATCTGGTTTGTTTGGGTTCTATAATTGTAACACTGTTGCAGTCCTGCTCACTCCAGCTCTGAGATCTGCGTTGGTTCTATAATTGAAACAATGTTGCGATCCTGCTGGCTGAAGCCTGGCTGGCTGAAAGCAGCTTTCTGGGGTTTTGTTTAGCTTCTATATTTGTAACAAAGTTTCAAACTGCAAGCTCAGAGGCTGGCAGCAGTAGACGGGGAACGTTGGCTTCCTCCGTCATTGAAGCAAGCAAGCCTCCTGTTTGCTTCAAGCTGCCTGGCTGCCAACCACCATCTTGGCTGGCAGTTAATTTGCATATCACCCTGATTAGCCAATGGGAAGGGTAGCGGATGTACGGCTAACTACCATGTTTCTCTTTTATTAGATAGGATTTCATAGGTTTTTAATATGTCAAAACATATTAAATTGAACAATTTAACTTTTGCATATTATTGAATGTCAGTTACATCTCAATAAAGTTGTTAAAAGTGAATAAGGAAAAACCAAACCTTAAAAGATATCACTCCCAGCCCAGCTGGTGTGGCTCAATGGCTGAGCATCTACCTATGAACCAAGAGGTCAATGGCTTGATTCCTGATCAGGGCACATGCCCAGGTTGCTGGCTCAATCACTGATAGGGGGCATGCAGGAGGCAGCCTATCAATGATTCTCATCCATGTTTCTACCTCTCTATCCCTTTCTCTTTCTCTCTCTCTCAAATCAATTTAAAAAAAACACACACCAACATTTTTATTTTAAAAGAAAAGTGTTTAAGTCTCTGAGTTTTCCATTATATTGACTATGGATGAATCTCTCTTCAAGCCTACAGGTCTTCCAGGTCATGTAAGTAGAAATCTTGTAGGCCCACAGTGAGCAGATGTTCACTGGCTAGAACCTCAAAAGGAAGTTTTAATTTTTTTATGAGGTTTTTGGTTGTATCTACAAAACACACGCCTTCAAAGTAAGTTTTTCCCAAGCTGGGTATTAGATGTATAATAGAGTTTGTTTGTTTTTTAGATGTCCTATCATTTAATTGAAGACTACAAAATGTATAAATGGAATCCCGGCTGGTGTGGCTCAGTGGTTGAGTGTGGAACCATGAACCAGGAGGTCACGGTTCCATTCCTGGGCAAGGCATATGCCTTGGTTACAGCCTCAGTCCCCAATAGGGGGCATTCAGAAGACAGCTGATCAATGATTCTCTCTCATAATTAATGTTTTTACCTATCTCTTCCTCTTCCTTCCTTTCTGAAATAAAATTTTTTTTAATTTTTTTTAAAAAATCCTTTTGATAAAGGCAAATGTTTTGAAAATACTATAGTTACTGGTGACTCTTGTACATTTTCATTATGCATTGTTCTCAAGGTGGGATATTCAAGCATACTTTTAAGAGTTTTGGTAGCTTACATGTGCATCCTTCAATTATTTGAACAAAGGTGTATAAGTTGAGATAGATTTAAAAGTAAATTATTATTTCTTTACTCAGTTTTATCATGGTGCTGTAGAAATATTAATTTTTTATTATATTCAGATTGAGAATAGTAATTGCATTTCTTAGTACTTCATAACTGATTTTACTAGAGTTGAGGTATGTTTCATTCTATAGAATTATTCTTGGAGCATATTCATATTCATTATGTGGGCTTCATTAAATTTTTAAAATGTATTAAGTTCTCAAAAATACATGAATGTACTCAATAAATGTTTGTGAAACTGAATTGAAGTACATTGTTTCAAATCTTTTTGTGCGTGAAGACAGTTTTAATGTGTTGGCTATGGCTATTATCTATCCTATCTAATAAAAGAGAAACATGGTAATTGGCGTATGACCGCTACCCTTCCCATTGGCTAATCAGCGAGATATGCAAATTAACTGCCAGCCAAGATGGCAGCCAGCAGCCAGGCAGCTTGAAACTAACATGAGGCTTGCTTGCTTCAGTGACGGAG
>NW_006300036.1:4676527-4685070 GCF_000327345.1 Myotis davidii | reverse complement strand
CCGCCCATCCCCCCCTGCTCTGGGCATGACATGGGGTGGTGCCCCAACTCCCCAATCGGCCCTGCTCTGAGCCCGACCAGGGGCTGCACCTAGGGATTGGGCCTGCCCTCTGCCACCCGGGAGCAGGCCTAAGCCAGCAGGGCATTATCTTCCAAGGGGTCCCAGACTGCAAGAGGGCACAGTCCGGGCTGAGGTACCCCCCCCCTCCCGAGTGCACAAATTTTTGTGCACTGGGCCTCTAGTATATATATATAAAATCCTAATATGCAAATAGACTGAACAGCGGAACAACTGAACAACCAGTCGCTATGATGTGCGCTGGCCACCAGGGGGTGTGTGCGTAGAACTTGGTGGGTGTCGGCAGCAGGTGGCATAGCGTGGAACATGGCAGGCATCGGCCATGGCGGGATGATGGAGCAGGTGAATGGGGACCCCAGACTGAAGCAGGGTGCTGGTTGCTGTCATTGGGGTGAGCCTCTGGTGGTTACTGAAAATTCTTTGCTCCCATGTGCCCCAGTCCCACCAGGTGCTTATACCTGTTGCCTACACTGGTCCCGCTCGCACCCGCTGCTGGCCCTGGCCCCAATCACTCTGCATTGTCAGCGGATGTGAGTGGGGGCAGCGCTGTCAGTGTGTGGGAGCGGCAGCAGCAGGGGGAGCAGGGCTCCCGGCAGACAAGGGACCAGGGGCCCACAGCAGGAGAGGCTGGGTGTGGAGGATGGGCCGAGACCCGCCCATGTGCCCACTGCAGCCTTAAGGCCTACAGTTCCTTTCAAGGTGCACAAATTTGTGCATTGGGCCCCTAGTAGCCATTATAAAGTTCCATATTGGAGGGTTTGACTTTTGGTACTCTTTTAACAAATTAAACTATTCTAGCAAGTAACCTTAGACATATAAGTGACTAACACTCAAACTATCAAATGATATTTTTATAATTTTATTGTTGAGAGTATTACAGATGTTCCCAATTTTCCCCCCTTTGTTCCTCCTCACCCATCTCCTCTCCTACTCCACACCTTCACCTGTCTATTATCTGTGTCCATAAGCTATAACTAATTTGTACTTCTAAATCCCTTTTCCTTTTTCACCCATTCCCCCAAATCCCCTCCCATTTGGAAACCATAAAAATGTTCTCTGTATCTATGACTCAGTTTCTGTTCTGCTTATTCATTTATTTTGATTTTTAGATTCAATTATTGATATATATATGCATTTATTGCCATTTTATTGTTCATGTTTTTTTCTCTTCTTCCTCCTCCTCCTCCTCTTCCTCTTCCTTTTTTTTTTTCTAAAAAGACCCTTTAATATTTTATGTAATACTAGTTTAGTAGTGATGAGCTCCTTTAGCTCTTTCTTGTCTGGAAAGCTCTTTATCTGACCTTCACACTTCTAAATAATAACTCTGCTGGGCAGAGTAACCTTGGTTATACTGGTAGGTCCTTGCTTGATGTGTCTTGGTGTGGGCCTCTTTGGGTTCCTCTTGTTTGGGACTCTCTGTGCTTCCTGGACTTGTATGTCTATTTCTTTCACCAGGTAAGGGACGTTTTCTATCATTTTTTCAAATAGGTTTTCAATTTCTTGCTCCTTCTCTTCTCCTTCCAGCACCCTCATGATGCAAATGTTGGTCTGCTTGAAGTTGTACAGAGGATCCTTACACTATCTTCATATTTTTGTATTCCTTTTTCTTTCTGCTGTTCTGATTGGGTGTCTTTTGCTTCCTTATATTCCAAATTCTTGATTGTATTCTTGGCATCCTCTAATGTTTATTCCATGTAAACCATTCTTTATTTCAGTTAGTGTATTTTTCATTTCTGACTGGTCCTTTTTTATGTTGTTAAAATTCTCACTAAGTTCCTTGAAGTACTCAGTAAGTTCTTTGAGCATCCTTATAACCATTATTTTTTTTTGAACTCTATATTTGATAGTTTTCTTGCCTCTGTTTCATTTACTTCTTTTTCTGGATATTTCTCCTGATTTTTCATTTGTGACATGTGTCTTTGTCTCCCCATTTTGGCTGCTTCCCTGTGTTTGTTTCTATGCATTAGGTAGATCTGTTATATCTCCCAGACTTGGTAGAGTGATCTTGTATAGTAGGTATCCTGTAGGGCCCAGTAGCTCAGCTTCCCCAATCACCTGAGCTGGTGCTCCAGGTGTGCCCCTGTGTGGGCTGTGTGCCTATTGTAGTTGAGCCTTGATTGATGTTGGCATCACTAGGAGGGATTGACTCCAAGACCAATCAATTGTGAGGATCAGCTGTGACTAAATGGAAGCACTGTTGTGCAGAAGACACCCCTAAAGAGCAGGACTTGCTTCAGTGGGGTTTTGGTGCTGTGTCCACCCCTTGAGTGTGTCACTCATGGAGTTGGTAGGGTTGTAATCTGGTGTGCTGAAAACTGACCACCCAGTGCACTGACTCTGGAGCCTCTCAGGAGGTGCAAAATCAGCAGGCCAGCTGCTGCTTGTTTGAAAGATTTTAGGAATGTCTGAAGCATGAGGCGAGAGAGGCCTGTTGAATGGAAAAGCCACTGGAAATGGCTTGGTTTAACCTGCAAATAGGGAGGGGAAGGTTGTCAGGAAATCACCAGGAAAGGGAGAAAAGTGTGAGCCAGGCTGATGAGGATTCAGATACGTCAACTATTTGTTGGCTCTGTGGCAGGGAGGGCTCATCAAAGGAACAATTGCCTTTGCTAGCACTTCTGTCTGGGAGAAAGCTGCCTGTCCACCTCTCGCCCTGATTCCAGACAAGTTAGTTCCTCCCTGATTGTCCCAGGTTCCTTTCAAGCTCCTGCCCCAGTGCTGAAGTTCAGGGGGAGTGAGTCCATGTGTGGGCCATTTAAGAGGAGCTGCCTGTGGCTCCAGCAGCCTCCTGTCACTCAGCCACAATCCCTGCTAGTTTTTACAGCCAGAAGCTGTGGAGTGTGGGGTAGTATGGGACCTGGTTGGAAAGTTTGTAAGGAAGAAATTCTGAAAGAATTTTTCTGTGGGAGTTGGCTGAAGGCAACCACCTCCTTTTATTGGAATCCCCTAGGGGTGTTGGCTGAAGGTGACTGTCCCTAATTGTTCCCTGATCTTTCCAAACAAGTCTGTGTATGTGCAGGCTCTCAGGTGTTTGCTGGAATTTAATGCTTAATCTTTATGCCTAAAGGACACTGCAGACACCTGTGTCCTCCCAAGAAAGCTTACCCTGGTGATTGTATCTAAAAGTTAAACTTTATCCCAAACTACTGTTACAATAAAAGCCTGAAGAGGCAGGTGAATGAGGCTGTTTGGTTTCTCTAGCCAGGCAGTCCCTTAGCCCTCTCTTTCACAGAAACATGTGTCAGAGTAATCATTCATCCATCGCTCAGGGTATGCTGGTCAGTCTCGGCTGTGGGGGTCTCTCTTTCTAGCACTGGAACCCTAGGCTAGTTTGGGGTGGGGAGCCCTCACTCCTCAGGGAAACCTCCACAGCCAAGATATCCCTCCGATTTTAAACCACCACACATGGGTATGGGACCAGCTGTTCCGTGATTCTGCCCCATAGCTCCACCTTTCCTACCAGTCTCTGTGTGCTTCTTCTTTAATTTCCCTGTTTGTAGGACTTTGTTTCATCTAGATTTCAGGTGTGAATGATGGCTGTTCTGTATTTTAGTTGTAATTTTGATGTGGGGAGTGGTGATTGCTGCGTTTCCCCATGTTACCATCTTGACCAGAGCTTCAATGCTTTTTAAGTAAAGGCACTTACCTTGTGTTTTGTAAATGAGATGGTCTTTACCCATGCTTAACTTGACTGGACAGTGGTCTAAACTTGTTTCACCTTTAGACAGTCTTAGCTTTTGGGAAGAACATACAAGGAAGATTATTTCCATATATCCTTAAATTATTATTGCTTTGCCCTTCTGCCCCCAGATTGCTGTTTTCTACCTCCCTGTCCTTCTCCCTTCTCCCTTTTCCCTTCTCCCTCAGAATTCTAATGTGTGTGTGTGTGGGAGTGGTGGGAGGGGGGCGTGCCCCTGAGTTTCAGAAGTACCCTGGGCCTGCACCATCATAGAAAATGGCCACACTTTACATTATTCCCTCATGGCTCCCTGCCAACTTTTCTCCATCAGCATGTTTGTCCACATGCTGTACCATTATTCTCAGGTAAGGTTTTGTTTTCTTGTTTCTTTTTCAATGATTTAAAGCTTAGTGAATCCTAGCCCAGAACATTTCTAATCCTCTCTTTCTAATTTCTAATCCCAGTTACTTCAGGAAAATTCTCACCCCTTCATGCTCTCTCTTCAAATACAAAATAATGTAATTCTAGAATTACTTACAAATCAAATTTTTTAAAAAAGGTTTAAATTTGGAATTAGACTTAGACATTCCAAAGAAAGAGAGCCATCAACGCCAGCAGTCCAGTCATACTTCCCAGACACAACCCACTACAGTCATATCTTAAATTAAAATTGCTTTTCTTTTTTTTAAGGCTAAATATTTATGCAATTTGAAGAGAAACCAGAGTATTACTTTTCTTTTATTTAAATTAAACAATTGATTTTTAGAGAGATTTGTTGTTCCACTTATTTATGCACTCATTGGTATGTGCCCTGACCAGGGATCAAACCTGAAACCTTGGTATATTGGGCTGATGCTCTAACCAACTGAACTATTCTGCCAGGGCATTAAATTAAAATGGCTTTTCTTTTTTTAAAAAAATATTTTTTTATTGATTTCAGAGAAGAAGGGAGAGGGAGAGAGAGATAAGAAAAAAATCAATGATGAGAAAGAATCATTGATCAGCTGCCTCCTGCATGCCCCCTCCTGGGGACTGAGCCTGCAACTCAGGCATGTGCCCTGACCAGGAATCAAACAGTAAGCTTCTGGTTCATAGATTGATGCTCAACCATTGAGCTACCCAGTTGGACAAAAATTGCTTTTCTTGAAGCTCTGCATTCAAGGTAAGTACCAATAATTTCTTGTTCAATTACTTTACACCATGCTTAACTTGACTGGACAGTGGTCTAAACTTGTTTCACCTTTAGACAGTCTTAGCTTTTGGGAAGAACATACAAGGAAGATTATTTCCATATATCCTTAAATTATTATTGCTTTGCCCTTCTGCCCCCAGATTGCTGTTTTCTACCTCCCTGTCCTTCTCCCTTCTCCCTTCTCCCTTCTCCCTTCTCCCTTCTCCCTTCTCCCTCAGAATTCTAGTTGGCTTTTCCCATGGAAAGTGCCTAAACTACAGTTTCTAAAACTGTGCTACTCAAGGGAACTTATCTGGGGGGCTCCTTTCCAAATCCCAGAGTCTTATGTGTTCTTTGAAAATGTTTTGTTTTCTGTTTCCTAACACATCCTCCCTAAATCTTTCAGTTAAATAAAAGCTTGAGAAAGATGTGCATGGACCTTTCGGTATAAGGCTTACCAGAGTTAAAACAAGCATAATGGTTAGTTATTCTTCTCAACTTAGTTATTCTGCCTCTGTTAAATACAATCACCAACATTATTGGTCTTTTTTTTTTTTTACAGTTTATAAACATGTTTTTATTTATTTCAGAGAGGAATGGAGAGGGAGAGAGAGATAGAAACGTTAATGATGAGAGAATCACTGAAAGGCTGCCTCCTGCACGTTCCCTATTGGGGATCGAGCCCACAACCCAGGCATGTGCCCTTAACCAGAATCAAACCTGGAATCTTTCAGTCCACAGGCCAACTCTCTATCCACTGAGCCAAACCTGCTAGGGCTACTTTTCAGTTCTATGTGGTTATAGGTATTACAATACTTTTTCCTACTATTGATGTGCAAAAGATTGAATTTTGGCTGCAATATAGGTAAAATTAACTGTTTGGGGCTAACATGGGAACATACCCACCATCAAGCAACTGATATGCAATTAAATAATTATGCAAATTAGTTGTAAGTTGTGGCTTGCTTACACATGAACAAATATTAATTTCAAGTTCACAATAATTGTGATTCTTGCTTGATGTAGTCAGGCATCATAATAATGCAATCAAAGAATTTATTAGATGAATAAATACATGAATTAATAAAGTCCTGTGTTAATTTGAGCTGCTCTACTTTTAGAGTGTACATATGCATGTTTATGCATATCAATTACATAGTATAGAGAATAAATCCTGTTACTTACCTTAGAGAGAGGTTTCCAGGAGAGATCTAGATGCAAAAATGTAGATGGTACATCATTAGGAATTTCAATACTTTCTTCTTTCTTCTTCTCTATTGATTGAATGGTTGTACCTTTCTGTTGTCTGATATCCCAAAAACATATTGTGCTTTTAAAAAGAAGATTACATTTTTTTTAAGTACAAATAAGAGGTGTTATAACCTGAGGACTACTATTCTTACTATTACACATTATCAATGTGATCATGATTATATTTTAATGTCTCTGAAAGTAAGATTTTATGAAATTATTTTTTTATTTCTTATTTTAGAGAATTATAACAATTCATAGGGTTACTTAATAACCTTGCTGGTCTTGAAGCTAATATTATAAAATATGAGAATTGAGTTAGGAGAGTGGCACTTTTTTTTTTCAACATAACTTCTTTGAAATATAATTCATATACCCCCAAATTCACCCATTTAAAATGCACACTTCAATAGTTTTAAATATATCCAGAGTTGTGCAACCATAACCACATCAGATTTAGAATATCTTATGATCTCCAAAAGAAATCCTGCATAGATTAGCAGCTACTCTCCATTTATATACTGATAGTGAAAACACCACATATACAGATGGAGTTGGATTTAATGTGCTTTTTACACAGTAGGTATCCAATAAATGTTATTTCTCTTCTTTCTCCTCCTCACAGGTTGGTTATGAAAATTAGATGAGATAATGTTTATGAAAATTATAAGTTCCACACATTAATGGTGTTACTTTTAGTGCAATCAACTTGGTAAAAATTTATAATAAAACTTGTACAGTACTGTAGTATAAAGGGTCTTTGTATTAATTATATAAAAACATGAAAACCACAAAAAGTCTGTCATATTAGCATCATAATTTCTATCACTGAGGTTATGAGTAACCTGATTTAATTAATTTAAGATATTATTAAATATTTTGATGTATATGTATTCAGATAAATGGATGGTAACTAAAGAGTAACAAAACATGTATTCATTTATGTGAACTATTTAATTAATACTAATAATTTATTTATCTTAACAATTAATAAATAAAATTAATTCATTTAATTTTTTAACACTGTTGAAATTAAAAATTATTAAAAATAGTAATCATTTTTGTGCTGTCCAAACATAAATCCTTGGGAGACTAACACAAATGAAATAAGATTTATTTTATAATATATTTATAGTGAATTTAAAACTGTTTCAAAATTACATAGCTCTTCTTGAATCTTATTTATGCCATTAATTTGCATTATTTGTGAAATGGTTAGCTAAATACATAAAATTTCACTTGAGTGTTCTGTATAAATCATTCACACATTCTTAATTATTGGAATCTTATTCTATCTTATTCTAGTACATTATAAAACCTTCAGCAAAGCTGAAGTATAAAGTTAGGACTGATGAGTTTTCCAGATAACTAAGTTAGCTTTTCTAAATCCATAAATATTTTCCTTTTACTTTAACAACTTTTGAAGGAACTATTCTTAGGCTATTTCTAAATTCAAGGGCCATCATTATAAACAACAACCAGGTATCTATGTCTTTAATATAGAACATGTAATACTTTTAGTCTGCTCAATGTTTTCCAAGGCTACTGAAGAGCAATGTAGCTCTGCATCTGTGGCTTATAACCAACATTATATCGTAAGCATTTCTCCATTAAGTAATAATATAATTTTAATTGTGACATGATGTTCCATATGGCCCTATGGATGCCATGTCTTGCTTTTGCCTGGGGAATAATTAGCCTCTCCCCAGTCATTTTTCAGCCAAAGCTTCCTAAATGTTCAGGGGGAGCTGCTTCTTTCCTATTGGATGCAGTGAGGTTGGAACTGTCACTCAAAGTGCTCTGCCACTCCTCCCCAAAGGGCTGAGTTCATAATGTAAGAGAAGCCAATCAGACTCGCTAGTAACACAAGGGTTGGAACTGATTCATTCATAATGAAGGGGCTGGCCATTTATTCCTGCGACCTAATTCCACAGGTCTCTTTCTGCAGCCTGAGTTAGCTCTTCATTTCTTCATCATTACTTACTAGCTATAATCTATATATATAAAACCCTAATATGCAAATAGACCAAACAGCAGAACAACAGAATAACCAGTTGCTATGACGTGCACTGACCACCAGAGGGTGCACGTGGAACATGGTGGGTGTTGGCCGCTGCTGATGGTAGAGCAGGTGAGCAGGGGTGCCAGACCAAGGCAGGGTGCCGACTGCTGTCATTGGGGTGAGCCTCTGTTGGTTATTGAAAATTTTTGCTCCCACGTGCCATGGTCTCACCCGGCACTCACCCGCTGCTGGTGCCAGAGCCGCTGCTCGCACCCACTGCTGTTGCTGGCCCCACTCCCACCTGCTGCCAGCACCTGGCGCCAGTCCCATCGCTCGGTGCTGTCAGTGAGTGCGAGCAGTGG
>NW_006300036.1:4674997-4676343 GCF_000327345.1 Myotis davidii | reverse complement strand
GGGGACTGGGGGCCAGGCAGGAGGGGCCAGGCGGGAGCACGGAGGATGGGCCGAGACCCAGCCCTGTGCCCACTGCAGCCTTGCGGCCCACAGTTCCTTTCAAGGTGCATGAATTCATGCACTGGGCCCTAGTCTAGGATATAACTACATATATAACTCACTATACATAGTGAGCTTTGCCTTCAGAGCCTTATTTCCTTTATCCATAGCATTTTTCAAGGTTGTTACAAGTATAAAAAACTTAATTTGTTAAAGCACTTTAGTAGAGTTTTGGCATAAACATCGAATAAATGTATTTCCAATAAGTTTATTTTGTCTCCTTAAGTTAGCCATGGCCAATTTCTGTTGCTTGAATCACAGAACCTTACCCATGCATGCCCCCAGGATTAATCATGTCTCTCGCAGCCCTTGCCTATGCTGATGTGACTGATGCCTTTGGCTGCCACTCCACAGCTGCTGCTTCTGCTGTCAGAGTCTACGGCTTGAAGTATTATTGTTTCTATTGGGATCAAAGCTGCTTGGAATGGTAACATTTTGCCAGAATTTGTTTTTTTTTATTTTTATTTTTTATTTTTCTCAGTAGCTTTATTGAGATGCAATTGACATACATAACATTTTTACTCATTTTAAATGTACAATTCAATGGATTTTAATATATTCACAGAGGTGCAACCACCCTCACAGTCTAATTTTATTTTATTTTTTAGTTTTATTTGTTATTGCTTAAAGTATTACAAAGAGTATTACATATGTCTCCTTTTTTCCCCCCACCCTTGACAATCCCCTGGCCTCCCCTACCCCCCAGTGTCTTATGTCCATTGGTTATGCTTATATTTTGCCAGAATTTGAATGCTAGATAATAGTATTACTCTTTATATTTCCTATTTCATTATGAATTTTGAGTTCTATAAATTGGGAGATGCAATTTTTAAAATAAACATTCTTCAACATGGTTACCAAATTGTTTCTAAAAACATTTTTATAAATTTGCAATAAAAACCTAAAACACTCACTTTGTAAAAGCTTTCCAAATTAAACATTGTACTCTTCATAACTGTGAGATAAAATTGAATGTAAACAGCCCTAGCTGGCTTGGCTCAGTGGATAGAGTCGGCCTGCGGACTGAAGGGTCCCAGGTTCATCTTCCACCCAGAAAGCCGATGCTCAATCCACTGAGCCAAACCGGTTTCGGCGCAAGCTGCAAATTTACAGATCTAAGAATGTGATGAAGCAGAATTACTTTGGATAATGTTATATAACAGTATTAACCATGAAACCTCATTAATTCTGTTTTACAACATATTTGTATCTATAAAAACAGTGCAGTGAAGGCCTGGTGGGGGGCT
>NW_006300036.1:4668625-4673906 GCF_000327345.1 Myotis davidii | reverse complement strand
GGAGCACTGTGACGAGCAGGAGGAAGGAACCCGACTGGGGTGGGGTGAACAATGGAGAAACCACATTTAGCACATGTTCATGCACACAATGATTGGAAAGCACAGGATGACCATTGATGTAAAAGCATATTTACTGTGATCCCCAGTGGAAGTGCCCACCAGGGCAATTGAAATGATAAAGAGACTTGGAGGCTGGGTAGTGACTGATGTTGATGTAAAAGCACCCAGTGCACGAATTTCGTGCACCGGGCCCCTAGTAATCTATAAAATTCTTTCCTTTAGTTATATAAGATTTAAGGAACAGAAAAAAACAATGATTTTAGAAACATCTAAGAAAAAAGAATATGTTGTATGGACACAATGTAGGTAACATTTTAGATGAGACATACCAATCTGCCGAACAGGTGACCAGTTGGCAGCATATCCCACTTCGATTCTCAAAGACAGAACCCATTCTGTTAATCTATGTTTAAAAAAATATGCAGGACGTAAGTTCTGTGTACTTAGAACAGCAAAGACTGTTTTCTCACAGCTTTTTACATATTTTTATTTTTCTTCTTCATTTTAATTTTTATTAAAAGAGCATAATACTATCACAGAAATTTGGGAAACAGGTTTTAAAATCAAATGCATTTCTGTCATATACTTTCCAGTTTTTTTCACAGAAACATTTTTATGTCATTTTAATGAACATGCATGTAAATTTCTAGCCTGAGATTATAACTCGAATGCTTGTGAATCATGCTAATAGTTTTATAAGATACAGATGCAAACTGCAAATGTACTCATGAATCATGCTGATAATTTTATAGATAGAGATGCAAACTGTATCTTATAAAAGTGTATTCATGAATCATGCTAATAGTTTTATAACATACAGATGCAAACTGCAAATTTACATATCATAATTTCATTATCCACTATTATTAGTCATTTAGGCTCTTTCTGTTTTTCACTATTATTTGTGGCACCCAACACAGGTGCTTTCATGAGGTTGGTAAGCAGGTAAAATCCATCGAGTGTTAAAGAACACACCATCCAGCATGCAACCAATGTCGTGGCACCTACACTTTCTGAGTAACTGTGGCCCAGCTCTGCTAGCACACAGAGGGTTACAAGAAGGGTTAATGTTCCTCAGGGCCCTGGAAGATCCAAATTCCAACCAGTTAAGCTCTCAAATGAGGTGAAAAATTTTGGTGCGACCTGTGAAGCTACCACTCTCAAATCAACAGGGAAACCTGACCTTCCCCAATTCTCTATGGTCCTGGTAGGATCGATGAGCAAAACAGTGGAGATGGGGGTTCCAGCAGAAAATAAACAGTGAAGGAGGGGGTGGGGGTGGGGAGGGCTGCACGTGCTGCCCTGGGAAGGCCTGTTGGCATCACAGGAGCCAGACCCTGGAAACCTGGCTGACGCTGCTCTGGCTGCCCCAGGTCAGGTTCCATGACAGCTGCCACCCTCCACTCGCATCTGATAAACAATCCAGAACCCATGCTGCCTCTCCTGCTAATGAACTTCTCTGGTGCAGAAAGTGTGAGACTCCAGAGATGTGCTGGCTCCGGGGGTTTTATATTTTAACTAGCGGCCTGATGCATGAAATTCATGCATGGGGAGTGGGTCCCTCAGCCCGACCTGCACCCTCTCCAATCTGGGAGCCCTCAGGGAATGTTCTACTGATGGCTTAGGACTGCTCCCCATGGTTCTCTACTCTCTGTGGACCTGCTTGCTTGATGCCACCACAGGCCCTGGTGTCTGCTCTCTGTGGGGGCCTACTTGCTCTTCACTGCCGGGGCCAGGGGCAAGCAGGGCCCTGCTGTCTGCTTGCTTGCTGTGGGGGACTGCTGTCTGCTCACTTGCTGTGGGGGACGTTCCTGCCCTGCCCCCAGCTGCTTGCACGCGAGCCAGCTCAGAGTGCCTGGGTCCCAGAGATGTTCCCGCCTTACCCTCAGCTGCTCAACGCCTGTGAGCGTAGTCCCGGAGTGGCCAGTGGTTGTTCTGGGACCCTGCCCGCTCCGGGCCTACGGGCTCAGAGTGGCCTGGGCCCAAGGATGCCTGTCCCCAGGCCCCGGGGCCTACATATGCAAATTAACCCACCATCTTTGTTAGGTTAATTTGCATAGACACTCCTGATTGGCTGGTGGGCATCTCGAAGTGACGGTCAATTTGCATCTTTCTCTTTTATTAGTGTAGATTATTAAAAAAATATTACAGAGGTTTGGAAAATAGGTTTTAAAATTAAATATAATTCACCTTGTATTTTTTTTCCAATCTCTTTTTATGGATACATTTCAGCATGATTTGTCAGGGTGTGCACGCAATTTTGTATCTTGAGACACCAATTGCATTATTTCTTTGTGTGAATTCCCAACATATAAATTACTGGTCAAAAGTTTGAAAACTTGGATGCTTCAAGAACCACATTGATTAATTATATTCTAAAAGTTTTATGTTGGAACCAACAATGTTGGAGTTTGTGGGTTGCACCATCTCTTTGTTTCCAACCCCAGGTATTATTTAAAATTTTCATTAAAAAATCAAAGAGGTCCAAAATTGTGTATTATTGTTTCTCTATTATTAATTTCTTTGATATTAGAAAGGCTAAATGACTTTCATCTTTATACTGAAATACTAATTGTGTTTCAGTCAGTATATGTTTTCTGCTTATTTCCAGGAAATTTTGTATGTACCATATTTGGGACACATTTTCCTTCATTTTGTTATTTGCTCTTTATTTTTTTAATTGAGAAATTTACATGTGTGCTTTAGATTTCTTTCAATGTAAATTAGTTTAGAAAATTATCTCCATTCCAAAAATATATTGTATTTTGATTTGTTGTAATTTTCCTGTGATCTTGTTGTTATTTAAATGTATAGTCACCTGAATTAATTTGTGTGCATGGCATGAGTTGAAATGGAGTTCCTTCTCTTGGGTTGTAACCTCCATTACCATATGTTAAACTTTTATATATAATAGAAACTATATCTGGGCTATTTATTTTGGTCCATTTTAACTTTTCGAAGTATTGCTGCTTTGCATGATCCATTTGCATACCTTAAAGGGCTAATCACCTTTCATAGCTCAAATTTTTCACATATCCTATGTAATAAAAGCCGAATATGCTAAGTGTCCGGTAGAACCTCCATTACCATATGTTAAACTTTTATATATAATAGAAACTATATCTGGGCTATTTATTTTGGTCCATTTTAACTTTTCGAAGTATTGCTGCTTTGCATGATCCATTTGCATACCTTAAAGGGCTAATCACCTTTCATAGCTCAAATTTTTCACATATCCTATATAATAAAAGCCTAATATACTAGGTGTCCGGTAATCTGGTGACCAGTTGACTGTTAACCAATCAAAGAGTAACATGCTAATGATATGCTAAGGCTGCTCAACTGCTCACTATGACGTGCATTGACCACAAGGGGGCAGTCAACTGGTTAACCAGTTGCTATGACATGCACTGACCACCAGGGGGCAGGTGCTCCGATTGGTAGGTTAGCTTGTTGCTGGGGTCCAGCTGATTGGGACTGAGTGAGATGGGCTGGACACACCCTGGAGCCCTCCCACGATCCCTCCCCGGCCCCAATTGGGCACCAGTGGGGTCCCTTGGCCTGGCCTGCACCCTCTCACAATCTGGGACCCTCAGGGGATGTGGCACTGCTGTGGTAGGGCAAGCCTCTCCCTGGTCAGGACTGATTGGGCATGAGCCCAAGGCAGGTGCAGTGGGGCCGGGATGAGTGGGAATGGCAGGTTGGAGCTGCAGGCAGCATTGGACTGTGGATTTTGGCCTGATCCCTACAGGCCACCTCAAGGGACCCCACCCGTGCATGAATTCGTGCACTGGGCTTCTAGTTCTTTATTATCTCACTTGTTAATCCTTCAAAGTACACAGTAGACCTTTAGTGTCCTTGAGTAAGACATTTGGGGATCTTACTAGTTTACAAATCCACAAAAATTTACTTTGTGAGTCAAGTATGGAACCGCAGAGCCAAACTGCAATGCCAACACTGGGCTCCCTTGCTGCACAGCTAGTTCTTGCCTCCCAGCCTCAGGGCTCACTCACTTCAAGGCTGCCTTGGCAAAATTACATATTCCTAAATTAGTCTTAGATCTTCAGAGTTGCCTGCTCCAAATTTTAAATCCTCAGTCTAAGGTTATAAAATATTTACACTTTATATTTATGTATCAAATCCTCATCTTCTCTGCTATTATATTATGTCAACGTTGACAACATCTACATTTTTCAGTGCTTTTAAACCATGGAGGTTGAAACATTGGCCTTACTCTCAGATATGGGTCTGGTAACAGTGACGCAACTGTTGGGTGCACACTTCCTGGTTATTTCACAGTGTACTAGTAAATGTAAATGGATTGTTGACTTGAAACTTCCTCTTTGGACAAAACCTTCCAAACATTTTCAATCCAGCACAAGGAAGCCATGAAGCCATTGAGACTCACCTCAAAGGTGTCCGACAGCCAGTGTATATCTGTAATTACTTTCCTATGTCCATTTTCTATTGAGGAGACTGCACAGTGCCTGATATACATTGCTTCTTTATTATCGTCTGGTTCAAGGAGAAACATGGGCTGAAAAATTGTTAAAAGAAAGTTATGTGCTAACTTCAGAGCCCTGATGAACGAACTCATACTTGACTCATCAGAACAATTAAAATTAATAACTTGGAGAAATACTAGTTCATGAAAAAACAGAAACTAGTGTTTCTATATATCATACTAGAGGCCTGGTGCATGAAATTCATGCAAAGGGGGGGGGTCCCTCAGCCCAGCCTGCACCCTCTCCAATCCGGGACCCCTTGGTGGATGTCCAATTGTGCCTAACCGGCAGTCAGACATCCCTCTCACAATCCTGGACCACTAGCTCCTAATCGCTCACCTGCCAGCCAGCCTGATCGCCCTCAACTGCCCCTCTCTGCTGGCCTGGTTGCCGTTAGCTGCACCCTCCTGCTGACCTGGTTGCCCCCAACTGTCCTCCTGGCCAGCCTAGTCGCCCCTCACTGCCCCTCCTGCCAGCCTAATTGTTCCCAACGGGCCTCCCCACTGGCCTGATAAAATATAAATGCATTATAAGTTTTAAATATTACACACTATAAACAAGATCCCAGAAATGTCATTTTCTCACAATATTCTAGAAAACAGCTAACGCTGTGGAACCTCCTAAATTATGCTTTCCTAGAGGTATAGAGTTTTTGTTTAGCTCTTTTAAGCTTGTATTTTCTAACTGTGAGGTTCACCAATAACTCCTTCTTTTTC
>NW_006300036.1:4660477-4667816 GCF_000327345.1 Myotis davidii | reverse complement strand
GCTTCTTCCTGCTTTCCCTTTCGCCTCCCTGCATTGTGCCTACATATGCAAATTAACCGCCATCTTTGTTGGCAGTTAACTGCCAATCTTAGTTGGCAGTTAATTTGCATATAGCCCTGATTAGCCAATGAAAAGGGTAGTGTCGCACGCCAATTACCATTTTTCTCTTTTATTAGTGTAGATATTTATGGACTAACATTATATACTTTTCCCTTCAGTTTAGTCTAAGATTTTATCGCTAAACTTAACAAAAATTGTTGACCTACTCCCTAAAGAATCAACGAAGTCCCATTTTTGAAAAAGTACTTCTTTGTGTGCACACAAGGCCACATTCCTTTGTTGGTGAGAGACCTGTGGATATCCTACAGAGACCTAGGGTGGAGATGTGCAAACCGTGGGTAGGTACTGAGCTGGGAGCTCAGGAAGCATTCCCCTACCTTCTTGGCAGAATCCAGAGCTTCATAAAATCATAGTATATTATTACCCTCTTCATGTTATGCGTGAGAAAATGGATGTTTGCCCAAGTGGGGAAATGTCCAAACGTACAGGACTATGACCCAGAGAAGAACATGGTCTTCTGTCCAGTGCTTCTTCAACTACATCACTTTAGGAAACTCACCTGCCACTTCATTTTATTTAATGACAATAACAACAAAAAAAGAACTTAACAGCCTGGGATAGACGGTGCCACTGGTTTTGCGGTGTTTTAATCAAAGGCCTACGTGAAAGCGATTCAGAACAATGTTCAAAGCAGATGTGAAGGTTTGAGAAATAGACACCCTCCCCCCCCACCACCACCACCACTCACTGAGTCTTTATTTAATTTGGCAACTCTGCTATGAAGTATTTTTAAATAAACTTCTGAATGGGGGAAAATTGTAAAAAACTAACCTTGAGTGTGGCTTTTTTACTTCTACTGCTGCCTGTCTTAACGTGCTCTATGCGGCTAGCATGTGCGGTAATATCCCACAGGATAATCTGAAGCAGAAATAGATGTTATTACACATTTTCAGGATTAAAGGATTTTTAAAAACCTATTCACATTGGTTAGCCCTTGGATAAATCAAAAAACTTGGAGGATAATCAAATTTAGCCTACATCTTAGCTAAGGCAGCAACTTTTAAAGCTAATATAAAAAAGAATGTCTTCTTCTGTATGAAAGTATTTTCAACACTTTGATTTTTGTGCTTGTGTTAAAAAATGCCAGTAATTTCTAAAATCCAAGGTAAACATCATGCCACCCCCTCCACTTTGGGAAGAGTTCACCTTCTATTTTCGGGAATGTGCTATGATTGTGGGACACTTGTTTTAGACTCAGCTGTTTTGTTCTCCAGAGGTAAATATACATACTCAATTGTCCAAAAAGTGTAAGAAATGATGAATTTTATTCTATTGGATATTATGGCCAACTCCAAATTTGAAAAAATCAGAATGAAGTAGATATGCAATACTAAATTATATTAATTTTTAATGATTAAAAGTCATTTCAGTACACTAAAATCTTCACAAAATGTCAGAATTACAGAATTATGGGTGCTTTTATTTTCATCATTTGCTTTTATTAAAAAAAACAACAACCCCTAAAACGAAAACAAAATTGTATTAACCTTCCTAATGAGTAAAACAAGGCATGTCAGGATTTGCAGGGCTTGGAGGATGTGTCTGGGTCGTCATCAGAGACAAAACCCAGGGAGAAGTGTTGTTTTCCTGGATGCTTTTGGTTTCGGTAAATGGGCACGGATACTGCAGACATTTAAATTTCAACGACAAGGAAGTTTTCCTAGCCATACCAAAAAAGAATCACATACTCTTGCAATGCTCAAATTCACTGGAGCACAGTGAATTCAAACTTTGACTAAAACATACGTTTAAGATTTTTGTTTTTCTTTATTGGAGAAACTGGCAATTGGAGGATAGGACCTAAATTTTATATAAATTAGATAACAAAGGAAAAAACAAACAAACATGATATCAAACTATGCACACATAAATTCAATAATATATGTATATTTTCCAGTGAATTTCTGTTTAAACTCTGTATCACTTCCTAACTCCTACATCTAGGGAAATTTCAAGAGGCCTCTTGACCAGTGGGTATGAATACTTGTGGGTTTTGTTCTTCCGTTAAATCTGGTATAATGCATGATTCTATCTCAGCGATACAAATAGATTTGACCGAGTTTGTCCCAATGATCATGACTAGGTTACCCTGTGGACACCTGCAGCGCCGACACCTTATTTATTTATTTATTTGTTTATTTACGTACTTACTTACAGAAGGCAGGCTTTTTCTTTTTTCTTCTTCTTTTTCTCCTTTTTTTTTTTTTTTTTTTTTTTACATTCCCATCATCCAACCCCCTAACACATCTTTATTCCCCAGTTGCTGGCATGGTGATTGGCCAACAATGGCATGCCTTCCTTCTGCTTAATTGACTTCTTAAGTTAAAAAAAAAAAATCAACCAATCAAAATGTATTACAAGATGTTGTCTAAATTAATAAATAGCTAAAAAAAAAAAAAAAGTCCATACATACCTGCCCATTGATGCAGCCTCCAGCAATAATATTAGGGTTACTCGGACAGAACGTGAAGCAGAAAATGTCGTCTGGGCTCTCCAGCATTAACTAAAATGAACCCCACAAATTCAAGAGAGTGAGAAAACCTACTAAGGGAATGGCTGGCAAATAATATTAAAACAGTCAAAAGTCCCATTTTATAGCCACCCATGGGAACATGCACAGAGTCCATTCCCAGAATTCTACTTCTGAATTAGAAGCTGCTTTTGTTGAATTTTATTGCAGACATTAGACATATGTATGAGAGCAGGTATGTTTTCAAGGGGACCAGGTCCACCTTCCCCCATGCTCCATGGGTCATTGTTGGGACATCTTACAATTTTTCTCAAGCAAAAGGAATGTGAAATCAATGTTTTCGAAAAGTGTGGAAAGTAAGTTCTGGGAAGGCAGGATATTTGCCTGTTTTGTTCCCTGCTGTATATCCAGCCTGGCACATAGTAAGCACGCAAAAATAAAATACGTTGCATAAGAGAAGACGAAGGTATTGCCAGTGATGATATCTCAAAATTTAAAATAATACAGGACCCAGGAAGTAAATGAATTCAAGGGCTTGTAGGGGAGGGAGGACGCTCTGCAAAGAATACACTGGTGTGAAGGAATAGGTATGTCAACCATAGGTAGCACTGGTGCTGCTGGGTTACCACCAAGCAAAACACTTGCATGGCTACTGCTCTTCTACAAACATAACTACCGCAAATATAGGCCCCATTGGTTTGCCATCATTGAGTTAAAGATTGCCAACTGGAATTGGGATGAATGATCTTGGTTAATTTGGTGTTCTGTGGATTCTAGAGAAACCTCTACTTTTGAAAATAAAGTATTGTAATACTCTCTTATAGTTTTTACTAGAACAAAGACAAAATAAATCATTTGCATTATTTCTTTAAGAAGTTATTTGCTTGTCTTTTTAAAACTATTCTTTAAAATAGAGGAAAGGAGAAGTCTTTTATTTTGCTATTTGCCTGATGTTCAGGCACATTCTATGTCACACAGTGGAAAGTAGTTTGACATCACTGGACAATGACAGAAAACCCCACCAAGAGAATGGCACCATTTTTGTGGTAAGTAGGCTGATAAGAAATACCTAGAGAGCTGTCATTTTGATCTCCGAGTCTATAATAATCGAAGTGTCTAGACTCTATTACAGAAAAACTGCCTTAATTCAGATGAATTCAGGAAGAAGGAAGAAGGGGAGGCTAATATTTATTAGGGAAAGTCTTAATTATACAATACTCTATAGAAACAAGTTATTATTATACTTAAGTCCATTGAAAAAACTTCATTTAACCCTATAAAGTGCCTTCCCCATAAGCAGAACTCTTCTTGAGCGCGTATTAGAAATAGTACCCTATGGGGCAAACTCAGCCTTCAGCCTTGTTTTACTTGAATTGCTGTGTGTTTTGGTTTGGTTTGAGTGGGCACTTTTGGTTTGGTTTTAGAATAGCTATTCAACACGTTGGAGATTTCACACAAAATTCCCAATTGCTGTGTTCTCTTGACAAGTGAGACCACCAATAAGAAAACTGAAGAGTAGCTGTCCCTACAGATGGGCTGTGCACTCTCTTTAGGATCACTGCTCTCCCTCACACTACTATACACTCATCTTTACTCATCACCACCACCTACTGGTGATCCTTGGAAGTGAGGAAATTTGTACGAAACTAAAATCTATTTGCATTTGAACAATTAGTATTTAAATAAAGCTCATAAAAGAGTTTGCATTTTAAATCCTAGCCAGTTTGGCTCAGTGGATAGAGCATCAGCCTGTGGAAAGGGTCCCCGGTTCTATTCCAGTCCCTGGTCATAAAGGGGGCAGCCAATCAATGTATCTCTCTCACATCAATATTTCTCTTTGTCTCTCCTTCTCCCATTCTCTTTAAAAATCAGTGGAAAAATATCCTCGGGTAAGGATTAACAAAAAAATAAATAAAATAAAATTGTGTGAATGCTCTTCTTACAATCTTTTCTTTTTATTATTTTAAGCTCTCACCCAAGGAGATGTTGTTATTGACTTTAGAGAGAGAGGAAGGAAGAGGGAGAGAGGGAGAGAGAAACACGGATGTGAGAGAGAAACATCAATTGGTTGCATCCCAACACCCCCACCTGGGGATTGAATTCACCACCTGGGTATGTGCCCTGACCGGGAATCAAACCCACGACACTGTGGTGCATGGGATGATGCTCCAACCTAGCCACACTGGCCAGGGCTCTTACAGTATTTTTTTTTTTAAATAACATGTTGATTTGTTCAAATGAACCTTCTCAATAAACCAAGTGTAAACTTTCATTTTCCTCAAATTGAATGATCATAAATTCCGAATTGAAGAAAAGCCTGACTTTATAAGGATTTACAACATTGGTGATTATAAAGCACTTTGCAATTGCAACTGCTAAGAGAGGCATGTGACAGTAATATGTGAAACTTGTAGACCATGCGAAGTCCCTCCTTCATTACCTGAGGATGTATGGGGTCGGAGAAACTCCAGAACAGAATCAGTGATGGTTGCAGCAATAATTTACCAGAAAAGTAAACTCTTTCTTCAAAGGAGAGCCGCACGGCCACCGACACAGCTATGAGTCCTGAGTGAAACACAGTTACAGTGAAGGTCTGCAACAGCCGCACGTAGTGAAGTCTTTGTAGGTTTTGCTTTTCGTACATAGTCACTGCTCATTTCCCTTTGGAGGAAACGTGAGCAAAAATGTTCTACAGGAGCCCAAGCGTTTTCTTAGAGTCCCGCTGTTTAACATGGTTACCGGCAACCACTTGTCACTTCCTTAGCACTTGAAAATGTGCCCAGTCCAAACAGATGACCGGTAGTATAACATAACATGAACATTGGACTTTGAAGATTTAGTAAGAAAAATAAATGTTTCTGTGTGTGTGAGGAAAGGACCAGTGTGGGGGAGGAGCGGGGAGGAGGAAGAACGAAGCTCCACCTTCACTCTGCTGTCTCCTTTGGCTGCTGGGAGCTTGGGGGTGGGGTGGGGGGGGGGCGGCCATCCTGTCCTGTCATCAGAGAGGCAGAGTATGCAGGGAATGAAGGTAACCTGGGGCATCCCACCCAACCGGCCAGAGTCACCTCCAGATTCGGCGTTGCCCCCGCCGGGGACCTGAGGCCCCCACTCCCCCGAGTGGAGCTTTGTCCTCTCGGTGTGAAGTGGAGGTCGCACTGGGTAACCCAGAGTAGCTGGGAGGACGCGCGGCCCAGGGAAGGTGCGGAAAGAGAGTGCTTAACAGGTGCCTGGCACTCAGCAAACGGAAGTTCTCCGATTGAAGTGGAGCTAATTTTCAACTCTCCACATAAAAGCACCCGGCTATTTCGCTGTCACCACAAAGAGAACCCCTGTCTCTTCCGTCTCACCATAGATATTCGGGTGCCAGGAGACGCAGGTGACCATTTTCTCCATCAGGTTATGAAGGTCGGTGAAGGACTGGTACTCCTTCAGGTGGGTATCGGTCTTGTCCCCGAAGGTGCCTTCTTCTTCCACCAGGGTTTTCCAGTCGTCAATAAATGTGTTCGTGATTTCATTTTGTTGCAAGGCTATTTCAACGCTATTTTATAAAAAAGAAAAAAGAAAAGAAAAGCAATGAAGACATTGATTTTACCTAGTATTCAATGATATGCTTTCAGTAGCTCTTCTTGCTTCAGTTATAGTGAAAGAAAAAATATATCCTCAATTCTATTTGGTAACAAAAGGATGAACCCCATGTGAAAGGAATGATGTGAGGACTTGGAAAGAAAATTCACTGCTGCTCGGGTCTTAGAACTCGCTGACCAGCTTCCAGGTCCTTCACCATCGGCCTTGGTTCCCGGGCCAGTGGGTGTGGCAGCTGCGAGGACGCCAGGGCCCGGCCAGTTCTGCCTCCAGCACAATTCCTCCAACAGGCCACCTTCACAATGCAGCTCCCTGCTGGGCTGGCTGAGGACGGCTGAAGCTCTCCCGACCCCCTCCTCCTTCCCCGTTCTTTATTTTTCACAGTGGACCCCTCAGTAAACCTTCACTTTGATCTCGGTCTTATTGGCTTCCTGAAAATCCCAAATTGACAGAAAAGGCAATTTTCTTAGCTATATTCAGTACCAAATAATCATGTGTTCTAATTATTATACTACTAGAAGCCTGGTGCATGAAATTTGTGCACTGGGGGGGGGGTGTCCCTCAGCCCAGCCTGCACCCTCTCCAATCAGGGACATCCCTCTCACACTCTGGGACTGCTGGCTCCAACCGCTCACCTGTCTGCCTGCCTGATTGCTCCCTAACCACTCCCCTGCCAACCTGATCAATGCCTAACTGATCCCCTGCCGGCCCGATCACCCCAAACTGCCCTCCCCTGCAGGCCTAGTTTCCCCCAACTGCCAGGCCCGGTCACCTCTAACTGTCCTCCCCTGTGGACCTGGTCCCCCCCCAGCTGCCCTCCCTCCCCTGCTGGCCTGATCACACACAACTGCCCTCCCCTGCCAGCCATCTTGTGGTGGCCATCTTGTGACCACATGGGGGTGGCCATCTTGTGTGAGGGCATGACAGTCAATTTGCATATTAGTTTATTATATAGGACTAGGGGCCCGGTGCACGAAATTCGTGCACTGGGTGTGTGTGTGGGGGCAGGAGTGTCCCTCAGCCCAGCCTGCCCCCTCTCACATACTGGGAGCCCTCAGGCGTTGACCCCCATCACCCTCCAATCTCAGAATCGGCCCCTTTCCCAGGCCTGACGACTCCGCCAGAGGTGTCAGGCTTGGACAGGAGCCCCCCATCTCCCCCTGATCA
>NW_006300036.1:4646567-4659269 GCF_000327345.1 Myotis davidii | reverse complement strand
TGTGTGTGGTGATGGTGGTGGTGGTGGTGGTGGTTTTAGTTGCCACAATGCCTGGGAGGGCCTAATGTATTTATTTCCGTTACTAAACCTCTTGCATGAGACAATCCCTAAAGTGGAGAATTATCCTGCTAAAAATGTTACTATTGCTTCTTTTAAAAAAACAATCAAAGTGCTAGGCCAGCCGTGGGCAAACTACGGCCTGTTCGGCTGTTCTATCCGGCCCGCGGAGCCGAAAGAGCGGAGGGTTCTCTTGCTCTCCCCTCCGCTCCTTCACCAGCAGCAGTGTTAACATGTATTAGTTCACACAAACACTCCATCCATGCTTTTGTTCTGGCCCTCCGGGCCAGTTTAAGAACCCACTGTGGCCCTCGAGTCAAAAAGTTTGCCCACCCCTGTGCTAGGCTCATCTCTTAATGGTCTAAGGCCCCTAATTTGACAGGCTCCCACCTTAAAATTACTATAAGTTACGTAATGTTTATTGTCCCTTCATATGCTAAGGTTGGGAAGCCTGGCTCATTCCCAAGGCCGCTAGGAGCTTTCCCACAAGTGGAATGCCAGCCAAGGTTTCACCCTGATGATTGAGAGTCCGATGAGCTTCGAGTTTTACTAGGTGAGGTAAGCTGAAAGAGTGGTTCTGAATTCAGAATTTCCTAAAATAAGAAAACCCCCCACTTTATTTAGACAAGCATATAGAAACACTATCTATCATAACACATGTGCCTCAAAATGTAATTAAGCAAGGGTACCATCTAATACCTCTGTTCCTAAGCTTCTATGCTACCATTCACTGCTTCACTGAGGATTCCTTGGGCTAAATTCTTGTACTTCATCTTTCAAACTGGAAGCATTTCCTAGGGCCAGCAGGATCAGCGTGACCTGGAACTGTCGGAAACACAGAGCCATGGGCTTCCCCCCAGACCTACTGAGTCAGAACCTGCTTTTTAACAAGCTGCAAAGGCAGCTCGGACGCCTGTGGAAATTTGAATAACCCTGTGTGGGGTAGGCAAGCATCCTCACATACTCGGCTGGACTCATCTTCCAGGTTCGCATCTCCCTGGCGCTTCAGGTTTGAACCCAGTTTCAAGTGGAAGCATTTGTGAACATGTTCTAAGCCTTATTTCTCTATGTTTTGGCCAGAATGAGAAAGGAATTCCAAAGGGAGAAGTTCAAGTCAGGACCCTGGCCCTGGCTTCCCGCCTCTTCCTGCCAAATGGGGAAGTACCCACAAGGGGGAAGTGAGGACAGCAGGTCTCTGGTTTCCTGTGCCTGTGTTCCCTGCACCCGACCAGGTGGTCCCTGAGAGAGATGAACTGGAGGCTGGCAAACCTGTTGTCTGAGTAAAAGCCCACAGTATTGCTGGTTGTTTGTTGGTTGTTTTAACCCGCAAATTTCTTAGTTGCTTTGAGAATCCCCTGGAAGTTTCTCTCCCTCTTCTAACGTGATTTCCTTCTTTTGCAAATCATGCTTCCCTTAGGCTCATTCTAGGTAAAATTCTATGAAAAAGAACTCATTTCTGAAAGAGCTCTCTTCCAGAACAAAACTAAGATTATATTAATTTTTAAAAAATTTAAATAAGCCTTAAACAGTTTGCGTGGGAAGAATGGCAGTGATCAAACTTCAGTGGGAAGGCAGGGGAGGGTAGGGGGGTGGTAAAAGGACTTGTATGCATGCATATAAGCATAACCATTGAGACCCTAGGCGGGTGAGGGCATGTGCCAGGTGGGTGGGGGAGGCCAGGGGAGTTCAACAGGGGAAAAAGGAGACATATGTTCTAATATTTGTAATGCTTTAAACATACAAACAAACAAAAAGAATGGCGGTGATATGAACACAGGTTTCTTATTTGTTCTTGGCCAGTGATATTTTAATCCCTTTCCTCTTTCTTCCTATAGTTCTAGCTTCCTCCTCCCATGTCTCAGGGAAGGGTCAATACTCCTCCCTTTATGAGCGCGGTGATTGAAAGGGAAGAGCAAAACTCCGGGACTAAAGATACTACACAACATGGACGATTAAGAATTGACTACAGGCCGTGTATTCCCTTGAAATGGATTATACAGAGACAGATCTCTTATTTTTAATGTTCTTATCAAGAAAAATTTAAATACTTAATTTTGATAAGGGGAAAAAGAAACCTTAGGTTTTCTTGTTTCTTTCTCTTTCTCTTTGCCCACATAGGAAAAAAATGATAGCATGCTTCCTGTGAATGGCAAGTAATTCATCCATGCTCTGAATCACTGATGACTTTTTGAACCAGATTCTCCTGAGGCATAGGTAATTTTCTGGAAATTTAATCTGGGCTGAAAGGACTAATGATGCTTTCTTAAAAAAAATAACACAAAACAAAAAAGCAAACAAAAAAACTTAACTAGGGCTATCTGTGAACTAGATCACCAATTTTTTAATTTTGGAAAGAAATGGAAACCAACCTAATGGGCAGACCTTTCCACCATTGGTTCCACTTCTCTGAACTCTGGTATCAACTTGAGAAGTTACGAAGCTCTTTCTCTGGTTCAGAAGCCGGAAGGCTCTGCCCAGGGCCCTAGCATCACTGTAAGGGCATTTTGAAGACACCTCTCTTTCAGAGCCTGAAATAAGACCGGCAGCAACACAGGAATTGGGGGGATACGGATGACATATCCAAGTACCGCCTCTGAATTGAATTCGGGTTCTTATTTACAAAGATATTTTTGTAAGTTACTATCATCATCATTGCAACGGTCATCCTCAACACCCACAGCATCCTCATCTTTGTAATCCTACACAGGTCACTAAGGCTACGGAGGGGAGTGAGGAATGGAGACAAAGGCTTAAAGGAACCCTGGTAAATAAATGTTAATTTGCTGTTAGGGAGACATCCTCACATACTCCATATACATCGTCCAGGTTTACACTGTTCAGTATGGTCCTGGCTTCTGAGGTCTAGGATGCTGGTTAGCAATAGAGGAGGAAGAATTACTGAGAATCTGTAGAAAGTGCCATACGTTCACGCATACCTGATAACTGTCTTCAGACTTCCTATCTGGATACCATGTATGGAGCTGATTTTTAAGACCTATTGTTATAACTAAACATACACATTTTATATTTTATCATTAAAATTTAATATACTTTTTTTTTTTTTTTTACCTTGTGGACATGTTGTTAAGAAAATCAGCTAACGGCTTTGATTGTCCGAATGTTTCTTTTTCCTTTTCTAAAAATTCTCTTGGATAATATTGTGTAGTAGCGTTTCTGGGATATGTCCTAATATAATAAAAGAAAACAGAATAACAAAAATAAGATCAAAGAGAAGCAAATACAGTCATGACAGGTCAAAGATTTATCTCTGTGACAGTATTAGGTTATTATTTTATATTTAAATCTTATAATTGAATTTCTTCTTTATCCTAGAAAATCAATGTTGACTGCCATTTAAAGTATTTGTGTTTATCTCTCAAACATAATCAATAAGCTCTTATTTTTTTAAAAAAAATCATTTAGCTATCATTTTAAACTTATGGGAAAGTTGTAAGAAGAGTATAAGAAACTCCCATACTTCTTTCACCTCAATTCATCGATTATCAACATGTTGCCTCATTTGTTTGTCATTTTTTCTCTTGCCATTTCCTCAAATCAGTGTTTCTTAACCAGTGCAATCCTATTCCACCCCCACAGCCTGGGAACACTTGGCAATATCTGGAAACATTTTTGGTTTTCACAGCTGGGAAGTGTTATTGGCACCTCGTGCTTAGAGCCCAGGCAGGGATGCTGTTAAACAACCTACAATACACGAGACAGCTCCCTCCCTGCACCCTGTCCCCGACAGATAATTACCCAGCCACAAACCTCAGCAGTGTTCAGGTTGATAAACTCTGCTCTGAATATACGAAACCAGGAACAATGGACATTTAGGCAGCAATGGCAGCAGATTCTCTGGAGGAAAGCTTCTCCAACCAGACTGGCTGCCCTCAGTGCTCACCTTCACCCTTGAACACATCACATTGCATTGTGCCTCTGGGCTTTGTCGGGCTCACCCATTACACTGGGTGAGCAACTTGGTTTTAGGCTGTGGGGCCACAGAGAGGTCACATGACACAGTCCTTAAGAGTGTGCACTCTGTGCAGGCTGCCTGGCTTTGAAACCTGAGACTGTCACTTATCATGTGACCCTGAGCTCATTATTTGACCTTTCTGTGCCTGTTTTCTCATCTAAATAAAATTCATAAAGTACCTAGCTCATAGGGTTATTGTAAGAATTGAATGTGTTAATACAGGCAAAGCTTTTAAAACAGCACTTGCATGTTTTAAGTGTTCAATAAACTATTAGATTGTACTTAATCTGTGTTTGTTGAGCAAATGTCAGTAAAATGTCTCTGTGAGAGTAATCAAAAAGAGAGGTAAAGAAGATTTTGCTCATACTGAAGAGAATAATTCATGCCTCCCAAGCCCTGCCCCCGCCTAGACCAGTATCCATAGCAGAGGCAGAATGATGGAAAGAAATGTTGGTATTGGAACCAAAGAGACGTGGGCTCAAATCTTAGCTTCACCTTTTAATTTCTATCCCACGGGTAGGATTAAGAAATTATATGGCACCTGGTGGTTTCCTCAAGGTAGCAACAGGACTAAGGGTCACTCTGATTTTTCTAAATGTGATTCGTTTTGTTGTTTTTCAGCAAATCTATTCATTATTGATTCAAATTTAAGTTATGTTCTAAATACTGAGCTTTCATTTTTAACCTCTCTGCCTCAGTTCCTTTATTTTTAAAATGGAAACAGTGCCTACCTCTGAGGGCAGTTGTGAAGGTTAATTGAGTTGATGTGTGCAACGTGCTTATTAGAAGAATGCCTGGCTTGTGGTAAGAGCACTGTAAACATCTGCTTTCCTTGCAGTTACTCTTTGAACCTCTTCATTGATTTTTTTCCTTTTTAGTTCTTTCATCACAATCATATATCCCATCTTCTCCTCCTCAGACCAGCTAATTTCCTGATCTTAGTAAGTGGCACCAGCTTTCTCTGTCACCTAGATTCGAACCACTGGAGTTCTTTTGATGCATTTTTTTTTCACTTTGTGGGTCAAGACCTGTCCTTATTTCTCATCTGTTCACTCTAGCTGCTAGATAGAAACAACTGTCCACTATTACCAGTCAACATCCATTGAGAACCTACGAAGGTCCCTTTTGCCAGAAGTTCACTGTCCCTTTCTGAGTCGACCTCCTGAGTCTACCCTGGCTGACTCATTCTTGCCACTTTTCTGTACCCTGGCAGGAACATAGAAGAAGCCTCTGTTGGCTTAACTAAGAATTTTCTCTCAAACTCTAAGTTGTTTTTTTTTGTACTAATGTAGCATCTCTCTCCTTCAAGTCTCACCCTCACTTCTTGGTGTTTATTAATCTCTGATGTTCTGATTCTCTGCTGAAACTCGACCACTGATCCTTGTCTTTCTTTTCAATTATTTGGTTCCGGATTGTACATTCATCTGCCTCCCTGGTTTCTGACCCATTTCTTGTCCTGACCCCTGGATTTGATGTATATGTGCCTGGACGTTCACGTTGCTCTCTCATGGTTTCTGACTCGCTGCTTCACACAGAGCTGAAAGCATGTTTTATACCACACCCCACACTGCTGGCCCTGATTCTCCTGGTCACAGTCTCACTGCATATTTTATGGCTCTTCTCTTAACACTGAACTCAAGTCGGTCATCCCTTCTGACATTCTCCCTTAACTTGTTCCCTCTCCTCCTTTCCTTCCTCATCCCTTTATTCCCTTCATTTAGTGAATCTGTGCCAGGAGCTGTCCTAGAAACTGGGGACATAGAAGTAAACAAAATAGAGCAAGTGCCTGTCTCAGGAGCTTAAATTCTAAGTGGTAGGTGGGAAGAAGGTGAGAAAGGAGAGACAATGATAAATACATTTCAAGCGACAATAGTGCCATGAAGAAAAAAATAGAGTAAGCGGGTAGACAGAATGGAGTTGCTGTTTTTATAAAAGCGTGTTGAGGAATGCCTCATTCAAACCGAGATCTGAATGAAGGAGGAAATGAACCCTAAGGATGGGGGAAGAGCAGCCTATATACAGGAACTGTGAGCATTAACACATCAGGTATGAGTATGCTTGGTGAATTCAGGGAACAAGGAAGCCACTGTGGCTGGAATGGATGAGCCAGGGAATTATGGGAAATGAGGGACAGGGGCAAATGGGATCCCAATCAGTCTGGCTCTTCTATGGGAACAGAATGTAGGAGGGCAAGGATGGGTAGAGGAAGCCCAGTCAGGAGGCATTGCAATAATCCAGATAAGAGATGAAGAAGGCGTGGTCCAAGATGACAACAATGAATATAGTGTGTCCCCCCAAAAATGTACACACACTTTTAACAGCTGATAATCACTTAATTTTGAAAATTAACTGTTTATTTTGAAAATAAACACTGACTTTATATAATCATTCAAAGCGTGTATACATTTTTTGGGACACTATATTTTGAAGGTAGACCCAACAGAATCCAAGGTTTGGGGTCTTAGTAATTACAAGAATATCACTGCCATTGGCTGAGATGAGGGAGATTTAGGGAGTTTCAGACTTGGAGGTAGGAAATTTAAAAAATTGTTTGTGGGTATGTTAAATTTGAGACTCTTTTACATCCAAGTAAGATGAATATAAGCATGTGGAGTTCAGGGAGGAGATTCAGGTTGAAGACTTTACAGTCTTACGTGGATCTCATTTTCTGTTAAGGTTTAAAAAGGCGTAGTTGAAAGCCATTAGAACTTCCTGAATCGAATTACTCAATGTAGAAATATTTCATCATTGTCAACCCATTTCTATTTATTATAATGATCTCTCAAAATAATCATGGACATTGCTAGGTTTTACTGTCATTGCTTTTAAAAATACACATACCCATTGTATACTTACCATTTTGTCTGAGTACTTATCTCCTTCATTTCAGGGACTACTTGCATGCCAACATCTTTCTCAAGTTGCTTAATAACAAAATTTTTATCTGGGTAGGCTGTGCATTCAATATAGGCATCTTTTACACTGGAAGCATTATGGTCACTGAACTTAATCGGTGCACCAAAATCAGCTCGTTTTCGAGAAATCATATATGTAATCTGCAACACGGGTAAGCAGTAGAGGTAACACAATTAAGTCCCTGGAGAAAAATGGATGTGGGCGGACGACGCAGATGGTCTGCCTGGATCTCTCAGATCCCTTTGGATACGCGCTTTCTGTCCCCTCCAGCTCCGTGTGCTGTTTGCTCCCATGGCCACCGCCTGCTGCTCTTCGGGAAACACCACTTTGCCCGCAGGTACAAGAACAGGAAGTGGCTGGCTGTTTACATCTCAACCCGTGAGGGACTGATAGGAGACCTAGGGAAGCTCATCTCTTCTGCTTCTCTTTGGCACAACTCTGGGGTGTGATTTAGCTGAAGCCTTCCCGCCACTGAAATGTACAGGAGAGCGTTGTCCCTCTTCCTGCAGCTTTCCCTATACTCTCAAAACAAGTCACTCATTTAAATCCTCCTAGAAGCAGTTGCTCTGGCAACACCACTGTGACAGTTTCCTAGGGCTGCCAGACCCAGGCACCCTAGATTGGTGGCTTAAAACAACAGGAATTTATTCTCTCCCCAATGTGGAGATCAAGGTGTTGGAGTGTTTTTTTTTCCTCCCTGCGGCCTCTGAGGGAGAATCTATTGCTTGCCTCTCTCTAGCTTCTGGTGATGCCAGCAAACCTTGGTGTTCCTTGGCTTGTAGATACAGCACTCCATTCTCTGCCTCCTTCTTTCTCCTTGTGTCTCTATGTCTTCATATGGCCCTCTCTTTATAAGGACATGGCCGTATTGGAATAGCACTCTCCCATTTCCTAGTAGGTCACATACTGAGGTACTGGAGGTTAGGACTTCGTATCTTTTTTTTCTTTTGGGGGTTGGGGGGGCGGATACAATTCAACCCATAATACACACCTGAGACAATGACCACTTTTCTATCCAAAGAAAAACCTCATGCCCATAGCAAACATAGAAGATTTACAAACCCTTCAGGAATAAGCGCTATTCAGCTACAGGGAGGGAATGACTGGAGATAATAATCCAGGCCTCTGACCTGCTCTGTAGATGTCGTAACGGATTCTTCCTCAATTTCTTTTTCACTGCCCAAAGAAACCCATGGTTTAGAGACGGGTGGCTTATAATCGTACATCTCTTCAGGAATGTCTTCATCCTGTTCTTCCTGAGCTTCCGGGGGCTAGAGTAAAACAAATAACAGTCTGAAATACATGATCAAATTTAGGTTATAGCTACAGCTGTACACTTTGCAATAAACTTTATTGTTATATAAATTTATTAATCACTTCCTTATTATTTTTCTTTTTTGTTGGTTCCTTCTTTCCAATTGTTGGAAGGAAACCAAGAAAAAAACAACAACAACAACAAATCAAAACTTCAGACAGAAGAACAAAATAGGAGAGTAAAAAAAGAAAAGTCATGTGATAAGAAACTAACATTTACTGCACATCCTTATGACTATGGAACACTAAAACTTAATGTTAACTATAAAACTGGTTTCCTCTGACTTAATAAATTTTTTTGATAAGAGGATTATAAGTATGAATAAACATGATATATATAAAATAATGAGTGAATGTTTTTAAATCAAGATATCCACAAGGAGTATACAGAGACATATTAATGCCTAAATCTCTATAGCTATCTATCTATAAACTGAATAAGTATCAATAGGTGAGTAAACTGACACATTGTGTTATCATCATAAAATAAAATTCTGTAAAGCAGTTGCAATGAAAAAACTTGATCTACATATATATGATATCTAAATGTATCAACATGGGTGAGGCCTAGAATTTTATAATTCAGTGATAAACAAAAATTGCAGAATGATTTGTAGAATTTTATGTGACTTTTAAATAAAACAATAAAATACATTATTTGCGGAGCATACATATATGGTAAGAATATAAAACCATGGACAGAGGGGTATCTAACAACTCATATAGAGAGAAGTAGAATTACAGAGGATATAAGAGTGAATGAAGCATTATTATATTTTATTACTTTAAAAATTAAGTAACTATGGTAAGATATTAATATTTGTTAATTCTGGGTAGTGATTGTGTGGATATCTGTTAAATTATTATCTAAACTTTTCTATACAGTTGAAAATATTTCACTACACAGTTATGTGCTGTATAATGATGTTTTGGTTAACAGATAGTCCCATAAGATTAAAATGGAACTAAAAAATTCCTATTACCTAGTGATGTTGTAGCCATGGTAATGTCGTAACACAATGCATTTCTTTTAAAAAAAAATGTTTGTATTGATTTTGAGAGAGAAAGGAAGGGAGAAGAATAAAGAGATAGAAACATCGATGAGAGAAAAACTTCATCGATCGGCTGCCTCCTGCACACCCCCTACTGGGTTTAAGTCTGCAACTCCAGGCATGCGCCCTGACTGGGAACTGAACCAGTGATCTTTTAGTTCACAGGTCAATGCTTAACCACTGAGCACACCAGCCAGGCTGTATTTCTTATATGTTGGTGGTGATACTAGTGCAGACAAACCTTTTGTGATGTCAGAAATATAAAGTATAGCACATATAATTATGCATAGTACATAATACTTGTTAATAATTATAAACAACTGTGTATTTACTATACTACACTTTTTACATTATTGTATTCTCCTTTTAATGATTAAAAAAAGTACTTTGCTGCTGGAAGCCCATCCACCCTGGCTGCTTGTGGCAGTCCCTGCAGGGATGTTTCAAGGGACCTTGAAATGGAGATGGGAAGCCCCCTGGCCTTTTGTATAGAATGGATAGGATTGGGACCAAATAGTATAAATACAGATGTTAGATGACAATAAAAAAAAAAGAACCTGGCTATGATGATCACCTGAACACTGCCTCCGTGTCTTTCATTCTTCGCGGACTCCGTCCACACCTTTGGGAACCCCTGGACCCGCTGGGGCTGGACCCCAGCACTTTGCTATAAAACACATTATGCTGCAACTGGTCGATATTTCTCTCTCCTTTTCCCTTCCTCTCTCAAAAATCAATAAAAAAAGAGGCTCTTAGATTTAAAACAAAAAACACAATATGCCATGTTACACCAACAGCAGCCTCAAACATCTCATGTTTGATTGCATCATTTTGTTTTGTGCTTGATTTAATCTCATATTGTTTGTACAGTAATGGTAGCCTAGGATCAATAGGCTAGGACCATCTAGGATTGTGTAAGTACACTCTACAATGTTCCCACAGCAAGAAAATCACCTAGTGGCACATTTTTCAGGTGTATCCCCATTGTTAGATAGCACAAGACTGTAATAAAAAAAAATTAAAAGCACAAAGAAAAGCAACCATAAAAATAAAATTGAAAATATTAAGGCTAAGTAAACTATCATTTTTAGTTTAAAAAGTGTAGATATTTTAAAATTCTATGCTTTACTTTTTCTTGTTTGTTCAACAACCACTCAAAACCCCCCTGTCTACCTCAGTGTGACCAAGCCTCCCCATAGGGATGCCCAGGTCAGAAGGCAAGTCTCAGGAACTCATTACCTGCCACGGCCACTTGGAACAAAATACCTTGAAGGTTAACTAATTATTTTTTCTTTGAAAACTACAATTTTTAAAATTTCTGCTTCCCTCCCTGCCAACGGCCCACTGACAAAGTCATTCTTTTAAAATCTTACTGTTCAGTAATCATAGCAAACACTATAATGAGGGCTTTACCTTGTGTTAGCCTATTTAATTTTTATAACAGGCCTGGAATGGGCACTGTTGGTGCCACCGTTTTGCAGACGAGAGGTTTAGTAACTTACCCAAGCTATGGAGGTGGCAAGAGGAGAACCAGGACTATGGGCCGGGGCGTGGCTGAGGGCAGTGGTACTCCAGATTTGCTGTTTCTGCTCTCATTGGGCCAATAAAGGCAAATAAGTAAGAGTATCTGCTACCCTGAGATGTCTGCCTTAGTTCACCCTACATTTACTGCTTACTTACTCTCGGTGCCAGAACTCGATCCAGGCCCTGGGGTATGGGGGCTGAACAAGAAGAATCATAACCATGCATAGTTCTCCCCCAGAGGTACCGCTCCCTTCCAATAATCCACAAAACGCAAGGGCTTGGGTGTGCTTACGTTTAAATAGTTTTCCTTGCCCTCTTCTGTTCCAATAACATAAAAGTTAAGTCCAAATTCGAAGTCTTTGTCATAAACAATCAGAATCTCATCTCCAGGATATTCCTACAGGAATATAATCAAAGGAGAAGGTTATAGAATATTCCATCCAAAAGCAACAGAATATACAGGGTAAGCAAAAGTAGGCTTACAGTTGTTTATATGGGAAATAATACAATAACTGTACAATAATAATATAAGAATAAACTTTCTGTTTTGCATACTCATAACTGTAAACCTCCTTTTGCCAAGCCCTGTACATTCTTTTCAAGTGCACATGAAACATTTAAAATGATAGATCATAGGTTAGGCCACAAGCAAGTCTTAATAGATGTAAGAGGATTCAAATCATATTAAGCATATTTTTTGACCACCATGTATAAGACTAGAAATTAATTACACAAAGAAAACTGGAAAATTCACAAATATGTGGAGATTAAACAACTGAAAAGGAATGAAGGCTAATGAAGGTTAATGAAGTCCAGTGGTCATTCAATTTATTCAGACATCGACACAAAATTGATATTTTTCTAATCAATCAATCATAAAAGATCACCATACTACTTATCTATGGCCAATAAACCCAAGTTGCAAAATTACTTTATTAACTCTAAAAAGCTTTTAAAATACAGTAGGTCCAGGGAAATTTACCATGCAATTTTATTTCTAACAGGAAAAAAGAAGCATTTCTTTAGTTTGGCGTTGTGCTCTGTTGCATGCTTGGAGACAAATCAGGAAAAAAAATTATGAATTAAACAATTAAGATAGTATGGGAAAATAAGGGTAGATTCCTGTTCTAGTTACAACCGGGCAAGGATCAGTGTTTCTGGGTGTGGAATAAGACAGTCACTAAGTGTCAATGAGTGTTTGCTTTTCACCAAGGATCATCCAGCAGGATTCCCAAGGTGTGGGCAAGCTAGTATGTGTCCAAGCTCATGGAAAATGCCAGATTTGAATGCAGCAATCGCTCCAACTGTCATTATTATGTACCAGGAACCCCTTGAAGCAAAACTAAAAAATGAAGAGGGATGTTGCACTTACCTGGATAATTTTTTTGACTGGGTAGAAATCAGATACTGCAGCTCTGTTTTGAAAGTCTGCCAAAATATCTTGTTTTTTGATAAGTTTATAAGGTTGCTCATCTGTCAGATCTTCATCTATTCGGCAACTGAATATTTCTTGAGTCTTGGTAGTTAACACTAAAGGATAAATTTCTGGATGACCTGGGGAAGACAAAGTGGAATTTTGATATTAAATGTAACCACATAAAACATTAGCAATGGGAAACATGCAACTGTTTGCTTTAAATACCTGTCTTGGTTAAAATTTTTAAAAGTCTTTAAAATCATTGCTCTTGTTTTTTAAAATATATTTTATTGATTTCAGAGAGGAAGGGGGGATACAGAACTTAGATGAAGATCCTAGAGACAGAACTTAGATGACAGAACTTAGAAGACAGAACCCTCACAGAACCTAGAGACAGAAGAACTTTGCTGGAGAGAACATGGCAAAAGATCCTGGACAGAACCTGGCTA
>NW_006300036.1:4619235-4645577 GCF_000327345.1 Myotis davidii | reverse complement strand
CTGAGAGCCCAGAAATCTCCACCAAAAAACTACTAGATTTAATAAATGAATTTGGCAATGTAAAAGGATAGAAAATTAATACTTAGGAATCTATTGGCATTTTTATACACCAATAATGAACTCTCAGAAAGAGAATCTAAAAAAGCAATCCCATTTACCATTGAAACAAAAGAATTAAGATACTTAGAAATAGACACAGAACCTAGAGACAGAACCTAGAGAGAGAACATGGCAAAAGAACCTAGAGACAGAACCTGGCTACAGAACCTGGATGGAACATGGTAAGAGAACCTGACTAGAACCTGGTGACTGAACCTGGCTGGAGAACCTAGCGAGGGAACATGGCTACAGAACCTGGCTGGAGAACCTGGAGAACCTGGCTGGAGAACCTAGCAAGAGAACATGGACACAGAACCTGGCTGGAGATCCTAACCAGAACTTCACTGGAGATCCTGACCAGATCTTGGCTAGAGATCCTGGCTAGGCTGCTGATCAACTGAACGCTGTCACCGTGTCATTCCTTCTTCGCCAACTCTGTCCACACCTTTGGGGACCCCTGGACCTGCTGGGGTTGGACCCCAGCAGTTGGTGACATACATTCATGCTTTGTATCAATCAGTAACTACTTCATTTCTGTTTATGCATTAATTTGTTGATCCACTTTTCTTGGATGGGCATTGGTTTATTAATTTAAAAGGGATTGTGAATAAGATGTCATATATATTCTTGCGCAAGTCATTTTGTGAACATATGCATTTATTTCTCTTGGTTAAATATGTATAGAATTACTGGGTCATATTGGAGCTTTATATTTAAATTAATAAAGAACTGCCAACTTCTTTCCAAAGTAAAAAAAAAAAAAAGAGAGAGAGAGAGAGAGGAAGGGGGAGAGAGAGAGAGAGAGAGAGAAACAACAATGATGAGAGATAACAATTGATCAGCTGCCTCCGGCACTCCCACTACTGGGGATGGGGCCTGGAACCTGGGCATGTGCCCTGACTGGGAATCAAACTGTGACCTCCTGGTTAGGTCGAAGCTCAACCACTGAACCACACCAGCTGGGCTCATTATTCTTATTTTTAAAGTAAGTCTATCCATTATAAAAACAAATGTCAAAAAAAGAAGAAAATAACAATTACCCATATTACTATGTCTCAAGAGAGAACCTCTATTAATAGTTTGCTCTACTTCCTTCTAGCCACTCCATATGCAGTATCTTATATGAAATTTTAAATACTGCCTTTAATACTTAATGTATGTCACACGTATTTTATTATGACATTATATAATCTTTCTAACATATTTTAAATTCATGCAACTCTGTAGCATAATTTTTCACAGTTCTGTTGTTGATAAACATTACATTTTTTTCTCATTTGTTTCCAATGATTGTAAATAACTACAAACAGATATGCAGTGCTTAATTTTTTTATATCGCATTTTAAATTATTTTTTAGGATAGTTTTTAAAAGGGAAATCATTGGTCCAAAGGTATGATCACCTTTTCAGGCTCTATCAAACCTGCATTGGCTTTCTAAAGCATCTGCCTGCTCATCCCTCACCTGCTGCTCTCTCTCACTAGATGACCTCACTTCCTGTTTCACAGAAAAATTCTGTGTCTGTAGAGCACAGAACCCCATAGCTTGGTCTACCAGCTCATTGGCCCAGGCACCACCTTCCCACCCTTCTCTCCACTCGGAAAGCCTGCTAGTCCCTCTCTACCCTCTTCAGCCATTAAGACCCATTCACGTTTCCTCCTTTCCTACCCCAGTGCTGTTTTCTCTCAGCATTTGCCCACTGGTCTCCTATTTTAAAAAAACCTTCTCTTGACCTTACTAGGTACCTCTACTCCCTAAGGCTCCTCCTTTTCACAGTCAGACTTGTAACTCCATTCTTCACATTTTAAAGCTATTGACTTCCCCATTAAGTTGCATTTCCAGACTCTTGGAAGTGGAGAGAAAGGTGGTGTGGGGATCCTTCTTCCCTCCTCAGTCCTAGGTTTGCCCTCAGAAGAGGAGGGAGGCTATGTTCAAGAGGCTTCCATTCCTGTTCTTCCTGTCCCTGTTCCCCCCACCCCAGGCCAGTCCTCCCCAGCAGCGGGCCCTAGGACAGGGGGTGGAAGAGGATAGGTACCAGCTTGCACATTGCCATTCCCTCTAAGAAGCCTTCTTCTCATTTTTGTATCACCATCAGCTTCCAGCACCTCAGTCTCAGTTCTGCATCTTCCCCCAGAACTCCCTCCCCAACCCCATGCTCCCAGGAGCCCACAGCCCCTCCCATCTTCTCCAGGCCCTACACACCTGGGCGTCCTGACAGCCTTCCTCCCACTGCTCAACAGGTGCGTCGTCAAGGGGACAAGTGCATGTGGCCTCTGACATTGGAATTTTGAATGTATTTTCCCACAGAAACATTTACCCCTCGTCCAAGCAGCTCTATGGCACAATTATTCAGGTAATTTTGGAGTTTTAATGACTGTATGCATAACACTGATTCCCAATAGCCATCGGTTGGTATAACAAACATTTGGACTACAAGTTGTTCATAAGTTACGGACAAACTAGGAGACGTTCAATGAACAACTGTTGAGTCACATAGAGATTATCCTTTGAGAACATTCTGCCAAGGATAATTCGTAGTGTCTAATGCATAATAAAAGCTCTGCAGTTTTGCCTTTGAAAGCCACCAGGTGGAACTGAGAGACCCACACTGAGCTAGAGCCAAGAAAGAGGTGGCGTCCGTCATAAACGGAGGCCAGAAAGCCTCTACCATCCGAGAAACAGGAAAGACAGTGACAAAGACTGTGTTCCATGTCACCTGCCCCCACTAACATACTTCACATTCTGCTAGTGGGACAGTCTTCACTAAAATGACCCTGTCACACTGGTTGGACTTCACCAAGGCAACTTTAACGTAGACTCTAACTTTCCTTTATCTGGAAGTTAGGAAAACGAGTAGACTGTTTCTAGTTGCAATTGGCAGTCACTCATCACTTCATGCATAATCCCCACAGTCTACTACTTTCAAGCTCTACTCAAACAGTGGCCAAACTTAACAGAGCAAGGCCTGATGCTTCTGGCTTCCCCCAAGGGTCTCTGGCAAAATTCAATAAAAAGATACTGCTATTAAGGCATTGAGGCCTACACTGAAGACAGCATCCCAGGCATATACCAATGAGGCGATGGTGGTTAGCAACGAGGTGGGCTGTGGGCTATGGGCTACAGGCTCAGTCAGGCCTCCAGCAGAGTGGGAGTTGGTTGCTCCAGGAGGGTGAGAAAGTTGTTGGAGCAGAGGAAAAGGCCTGCAAGGCTTCTTGAAGCTTACAGAGTCAGGAGCAAGGCCTGCTGGGTAGGGTGCCAAACTAGGGTGGTGAGTGAATAACAATGTGGGTGCATAATAGCCAGGTTAATGATAGTAACTTCTGTAGAGCACCTACTGCATGCAAGTGCTGCTCTAAGTACTTCACGTGTATCATTAATTAACTTAATCTTTACAACAACATTCTAGGTGCTTACTAAAAGTGCATTCTTTTTTTTCTTTTTTTAAGCTGAAGAAAGGGAGTCCTACAGAATTCAAATACAGTATCCAAGGTCAGGATCTAGGAGTTGGAAATAGAGGATCTGGGATTCAAATCAAGGTCCCTACACTCTAAATACCCTCCTATACTTTCTCTCCAATGTGTGAACCCGCAGAGCCCAGGAGAGGGACCTGCTCCTTCGCCACACACAGTCAGAGAGGTGACAGGGGTGGCATCCCACAGGATGCGGTGAATGGCAGTTATTTACCTAGTCGACCAATAGAGCAGGAGCCAAAAACGGACCCAAACTCTATAAAACTCACTCCTGGAAATCTTACTGTGTCAACAAGGAAGCGGCCTATGAAGTATAAATCATGTCCTGCATGTTGAAACAGAATTAAAGAGCTCCCATGCATTTCATCTGTATCTTCTTTTTTAAACATTTTGTGTGCTGCTTACTTTTTAAAAAACAGTTATTATCGAGGTTTAATTGACAAATAATAAACAGTGTGTATTTAAAGTGTACCATTTAGCCAGAACCGGTTTGGCTCAGTGGATAGAGCATCGGCCTGCGGACTCAAGGGTCCCAGGTTCGATTCCGGTCAAGGGCATGTACCTTGGTTGCGGGCACGTCCCCGGTGGGGGGCATGCAGGAGGCAGCTGATCAATGTTTCTCTCTCATCGATGTTTCTGGCTCTCTATCCCTCTCCCTTCCTCTCTGTAAAAAATCAATAAAATATATTTTAAAAAAATAATAAATAAAGTGTACGGGCACATCCCCAGTGGGAGATGTGCAGGAGGCAGCTGATCGATGTTTCTAACTCTCTATCTCTCTTCCTTCCTCTCTGTAAAAAATCAGTAAAAATATATTTTAAAAAAAATAAAGTGTACCATTTGCTCAATATATGCACATGTCCATGAAATAGTCAGTGGCTATTATTCACCCACATTGTTATTCACATTGGGTATGGCATCTAGGAAATCTTTGCCTAATCCAAGTTCGCAAGATTTTCTCCTATGTTGTCTTCTAGAAGTTTTATAATATTTGGTTTTACATTTAGGTTTATGATCTATTTTGAATTAATTTTGGGGTATGGTGTGGGGTATAGACTGAAGTTCACCTTTCTGTATACAGATATGCAATTGATCCAGCATTGTTTGTTGAAAATACCACCCTTCTCCACTGAATTACCTTTGCATTTTGTTGAAAAGCAATTGACTACATATATGGGTCTATTTTTGGACCCCCCCCTTATCATTTATTGATTGACTTCACTATTTTTATTACTAGAGGCCTGTTGCATGAAAAGATTTGTGCAAACAGGCCTTCCCTTCCCCTGGCTGCCAGCACCGGTTTTCCTCCAGCACTCGGCACCCAGGCCTTTGCTCCAGTCGGAGCCGCCTTCAGCCTTTGCCACTCCAGCTGGAGCTGCCTTCACTGCTCTGCTTCACACCTACGTATGCAAATTAACCGCCATCAAAGATATCCGCATATCTCGCCAATTAGCCAATGGGAGGCGTAGCAAAGATACGGTCAATTACCCTGTTTGTCTATTATTAGATTAGATAGAGCTAAAGGGATACTATTCTCTAGAAACCTCTAGGCGTTGCCCTTAGGTCCTCAGGAGCCAGTTGGTTAGCTGGCCTGCGGGTCCCTTGGTCCCTTGGTCCCTTGGTAGGAAAGGGAGTCCTTGCCCCCTGGAGCGTGACAGCCATGAGGCCCGAGTGATGTTAATAATGTCAGGATCCCATAGCAAGGACGTCAAAGGGATCCTGATGTTACCCTGAGAGAAGTCCTGGAGTAGAGGAGGGAGGTTCTAGTATAGTGAGATGCTAAATCAAAATCTACTTTCAAGTCTCACTGCAAAGTTCGGAGGTTTGTTTGCTTGTTTTATTCTCCAATAAACAAACAAAGTCACTTCTCTCAGTCCTTTCCCTTCCAGCTGAAACATCTCTACTGTGTCCCTTCTCAGGTTCATGGAGGTTTTTTGTTTGTTTGTTTTGTTTTTTACCAATTATTTAGTCAAGAAATAGTTGTTGAGCACTTATTATATGTAAAGCATAATGCTAGTGCCTAGGTGTACAGTCTAGAGGGGGGCACAAAAAACAGACAAATACACTCAAATACATGTAAGGACAAGTTGTGAAAAGTGCTAACTAGGAGAGAACAGGGTGAGAGATAGAACTAAGGAAGGTAGGAGTGGTGGTGGGTTTACTTAGACAGGAAGAACAGAGAAAGCAATTCATTCATTCCTTCATTCATGCATGCAATCAATCAATCAACAAATATTTATTTAGTATGTATTATGTGTCAAGATCTGTTCTAAACATTGGAGTACAAGAGCGTTTCTGTTCCCAGGAGTGTGTGTGTGTGTATGTGTGTGTATGTCTGTGTTAGTGCCTCCTTTTCCACTTTTTTGTGCTTTTCATTGGTGATTTTGTTATTTAAAGTGATCCTCAAGTGTGGTGCTGAAGTGCTGTATAGTGTTCCTAAACTCAAGAAGGTTGTGACGCCCTTCATGGAGGAAATCCATATATTAGATAAATATGGTTAAGGCATGAGTTACAGTGCTGTCTTCTGTGAGTGCAGTGCTAATGAGTCTATAATAATAAAAGCGTAATATGCTAATTTCTGGACAAAATCATGGTGTTGAAGGCTGAGGCAGAGGTGGCAGACGTGCCCCCACTCATGCCCTTCCTTGCGCCCCACCCCCTGGCCGCCACAGCAGGGGGCCAAGTCCCTTGCATGAATTTCATGCATCAGGCCTCTAGTGTGTGTGTATATATATATATATATATGAATATATATTAATGAATATATATTGACAATATATATTCAATAAAGTATCTTTAAAAGGAAACACACATAAAAAGGTTATATATTGTTTGGTTAATGGAAATGTTATGACCAGAGGCTCATAGGAATCTAACCCTGTATTTCCCCTAAGAGCAATGGCTCAGTTTTGCTACGTCAGTGTTCACAGCAACTGTACAGAACACCCATAAAACAGGGGAATCGACTGTACTTTAACTTCAGAATTATGGTAGGTACTGTGAAGGCAAGGGTACTAGACGAAAGAGGCCTTCAGGAAATGCCTCTTCCAGAGGTGGGACTAGAGTCTAGACCTGAATGATGAGGAGATAGGTGCATGGAGATCTGGGGAAAGAGCTATCCAGGCACAGGGAGCCAGAGCAAAGGCCTGAGGCAGGAACACACAGGGCAGGTTCTGAGCTAGGCAAGACTGGTGAGCCATGGATGGGGCAGAGGGTGAAGAGAAAAGACCAGAGAGGAAGGCAGAGCCAGGGCCACTACACGGACAAAGAAAAGCCTTGGGGGAGTTTAATCAAGAAGTAGACATGGCAGGTTGCCGGGTGCAGAAGGGACTGAAGGGGGTTGAGTGGAAACAGTGGCACCAGGTAGGAGCCAAGGAACTCATCTAAGTGAGGAAAGTGGAGGCTTGGACTAAGGAAGTAGATGTGGAGATAATGTGAAATGAACAAGTTTGAGATATATTTTAGAGGTGAAATTGACAGGAGTGGGGATGATTTAAAGGGGAGTAGGGGCGTGGGAAGGGAAAAGGGTCAAAAATGGCTCCGGCATTTAAGGGTGACACATTCATTAATTCAATACAGACTTGTTGGGCAATGGGCATAGTCTGCTCCAATGCCATTTACTGTTCGCTGACATCCCCCTACCATCTCCACCCGCTCTGCCACCCTGGCCCAAGCCACTGCCTTCTCCTTCCTGGATTGTTGCAATAGTTCCCTAAGCACTCCCTACTTCTGTCCTCACCCCTGCAGTTCTCAACAGAGTAGCCAGGTTAACCCAGTTGAGACATAAGTCAGATCACGTCACTGCTCTGCTTAAATACCACCAACAGTTGCTTATCCTGTATGATTAACAGCCCAAATCTTCACAACGGCCTACAGGCTCTTAGATCTTTCTTTCCACCCTTGCTCTCTCCTCTGTTTCCAAACATGAAGTGCATCATCTGAGTCAACTCTAAGAGAAAGTTTCAGCAACAACAAAAACAAAGGCTTGCTAGTAACTTAGCCTCTAAAAGTACAAACAACATTAGTTTGCCTGTCTAAGTTCTAGCTTCTTTGCTTAACAGTCAGCCTTTCTCCTTGAAATGGTGGAATCTTACTGGGAAGTACAGATAAATATTGTTTATGAGCCAGAGTTTTAAAAATATCATTCTAATAAAAGTAATAACTTGCAGACTTACCACACTTTATAATTATTACAGAAGGTCTCTCGATCATCATTCAATTTGGATTTTGAAGGGATGGGTTGGCCTGAGTCTATTTCTCAGATTAAAATTCTCTCTTTCACTCTTACTTTTCATTTTCTTTAACATCTTTCATTTTATATGTGAAATGACCCGATGTGATTTTAGTCCATGTACATGTTGATCAGTTGCTTCAATTTGTATGGTTTTCACTTGCTTACTGCGTATTAAAATATTGCACCTGCGATGGCTTCTAATTTGTTTCCACTTACCCAGGCTCTCCATATTTACAGGTTCAGCTTCTTCACTACCTGGAATATAACAAAATAATGTCAAATTTACATATTTGAATCAAATATATATATATATATATATATATCCTAGTTTATTACATATTTTAACCAGGTCTCAAAACACAAAACATAAATGCAAATATACGATGAAGTCTTAAACTATTTTATGAATAATTAAATAAACAGAATCTGAATAACTGTCTTCCTCACAGAATTATCTCTTCATGATATGTTTCCTATGGTGTTGAATGGTAATGAAATACATACAAAATGAGAATAAATGCCCATGTTTTGAATTCCATTTGTGTTTAGCTTTATGACAGCCAAAACCATGATAATTTTGGCTGCTAACTGTACAAATACTGAAGCCATAAAAATCCCATTAATGAAAAGACAATCCTACCAAGTGTTAGGTCCTTATTTTCACCATGTTTTCCTTTTTTCTTTTTGCCACGTGGAGTCTTTCCTCCTCGAGGTTTTGGAGCCATGGCTCTGACTCAGGCTGCACAAAGAGAGAATGCCATTAGATGTCTGGCTCACAGGTTCAAATAGCAAGCATTAGCATTTGGTAAACATGAGTATGTTTTCTAAGTTGAGCCTTTGGCTAACTCATCTTTATTTATTTTTAAAATATATTTTTATTGATTTCAGAGAGGAAGGGAGAGGGAGAGAGAGATAGAAACATCAATGATGAGAGAGAATCATTGATTGGCTGTCTCCTGCATGCCCACTACTAGGGATCGAGCCCACAAGCTGGTCATGTGCCCTTGATGGAAATCGAACCCGGGACCCTTCAGTACACAGGCCTACACTCTAGCCACTGAGCCAAACCGGCTAGGGCAACATGTATCTTTATAGAGTGGGTGTTCTGGGGGCAGAGGTTTATTGCAACAACAATCTTAGTCTACCAGCGGTTCTCGACCTGTGGGTCGCGATTCCTGAAAATGCATCCTGCATATCAGATATTTACATTATGATTCATAACAGTAGCAAAATTACAGTTATGAAGTAGCAACAAAAATAATTTTATGGGTGGGGGTCACCACAACATGAGGAACTGTATTAACGGGTCGCGGCATTAGGAAGGTTGAGAACCACTGGTAGACCTTGCCATTCTTGCGGAGCTATTCAGCTGAAACACAGGACGGTGACCTGCCAACTCCTCCAGGTTTCTGCCTCAGACCCTGCCATGGAAGCACCAGAGAGGACTCCGCTGCCCCGCCTCTGGCTGTGGTTCTGCACCCAGGGAGCTGCTCTGTGCTGCCCTGTGCCCGGCTCCCTGGCAGGTGCCCCAGCTACAAAGACAGGTTTAAAGTCCAGGGGCAGACACAGGCCCACAGTGTGCACATATGCACATAACCTTAAAATTATCATAGTGTAGATAGTACTTTTGTCCTAGCATACGTGCATGTAACCACTGTGTCCTTATTTGTGCTGTCAGAAAAGGCCTCCAAAAGTTTCTGGGGGGTTGCTCATCAATTTTGACAGGACATAGCTCTGGCCAAGGGCCTTGCCATGACACCAAACCCTTCTCATCTCCTCAATGCTCACCTTTGCCCCATCTTGTTCAGTGGCTAGGAGTGTGATTTCAAGAGTCTAACCAGAGGAGTATAAAACAGGCTCTACCTTTCATCAGCTGAGTGACCCTGGGCTAATTGTTGACCTTCTGAGTTTCAGCTGATTCATCAGTTTAACAGAGATAATAAAACCTAACGCACAAGGTGGTTGTGAAGATGAAATAAAGTCGCATCATCATCAACTCAGTCATCTTACACTGTTTACTGTTTGTCTCATTTTAATAAACCAACACAGATTGAATATTATTTCATAGTGTGGGGAAGGAGGAAATGTTCCTCTACCCTCGGTTGACCTAATAATCAAATAGATTTGAGACAGATTAACTAGGGAAGATAACCCAAATTTAACACATATATATGGATGGGAACCCTGCATATATGAGAGTCAGAGACTCCAAATGCACCGAGGTTCAGAGACAGAAAGAGGAACTGAGGTATGACTTTGTGAGCTTGGGAGGAGGTAATGCACCGTGGGCCTTCCAAGGGGCATTTCAGGAGAGCACGTGTACAGTAATTATTAGTGTGCCTGCCATACACACAGGTAAGGTAAAATGTCATTTCTGGTATTAATTCTTATTGTGGGCCAGGCTCCTAATTTAATTCTCCTAGATAGGGCAGGGAGCATGAGTTTCTCTCGAGCCTGCAGGGTTCTAGTTGCCTTTAGCTCAAAACAATCCACATACCACTAAGACTGACATAGGGGTACCTTGTCTGCACCCCAGCAATTGCCCATAGTCAAAACATCATTTTTATTTTATGCTCAATATCTTGATGACTAAATCTTGACTAAAGTGTGGGTATGTGTCTAAGTGTTTGAGCATACACACTTTTTTCTTCAACATGTTCACATATATTTTTTCAAATGATAATAATGACAGCTCATGTTTGGTGAGTGATATATGCCAGGCATGATTCTAAGTAATTTACATGTACTATTTATTTTTATTTTAACCAACCTTTTAGGTAGGCATTTTATTTTATTGATTGATTTTAGAGAAAGGAAGAAGAGAGAGAGGGAGAGAGGGAGGAAGGGAGGGAGGGAGGGGAAGAGAGAGAGAAATTTGTTGTTCCATGTATTTATGCACTCATTGGTTGCTTCTTGTACATGCACTGACTGGGGATCAAACCCAAAACCTTGGCATGTCTAACCACCGACTGAGCTACCCCACCAGGCCCTAGGTAGGCATTTTATTCATGCTATTATCTTCATCTCCATTTTATGATGTGAAAACAGAGGCCCCAAGAAGTCAGGTTACTTGCCTGAAGGGACATATAAGCCATGAGCCATGGAGGCAGAGGGTGAGCCCCAGTGGCCTGGCTCCAAGTTCTGCACTCCTGACCTTTGTTCAAACTATTTCAGCGGTAACTACTGTGTTTCATTACAAATCGAGCTATTTAAAGTAATTGTCTTTACCTAGAAAGTTGTGATTTAACATTTTAATTAGTATTTTATGTTTCTGACAATTTAGGAATTTCTACTTTTTTTGTACTTTATTTTATATTATTTTTTCACATGAAATAAACATTCATATTTCAAGAAAAATGATTTTAAGTATAATAATGTTACATGCAATAAACATTAATATTTCAAGAATTTCAACTTTTTAAATATTCTGCAATGGGTGGCTCTGACCCAACACTTCAGCTTGTCAAGTGTCTCCCACTTTCCAGCCTTAGCATAATTTCAAATCTTGGACCTAGTCCTTTTTTCAAAATATTTTCTGAAACTGTATTCCTGTCCGTATTCTAGTCCTGCTGCATTTGACTTAAAATATTCAAGAGTACCACCTGGACCCCCCTCCACCCCCCCCCCTCCACACACATGCATAAACACACCATCACCATCACCATCACTACCACTATTCATTCTAGAAATACTTATTTGAGCAACTATGAAATACCAGATGCAGGTGTTAGGAATAAGCAGTGAACGAAAGAGGCAAACCATTGCCCTGATAGAGCTCACATGTTAGGGGGGAGATAGGCAGCAAGCAAATAAAGGAGCAAAATAATGAATACTTTACATAGTGATAACTATTAAAGAGAAAAATCAAGTAGGAAGGGGAAACGGATTGTAGGCGTGCAGATGTTGTAATTTTTTTATTAGACAATCAGGGAAAGCCTCATTAATAGACATTGGAGCAAAGACCTAAGAAAAGGAGGAAGCAAAAACTATAGATAGCGGGGGGAAGAAGGATGTTTCCAGGTAGAGGGAACAATAAGTGTAAAGGTTTTGGGGCAGGAGTATGACTGGCACATTTAAGAAAACAGCAAGAAGGTCATGATGGCTGGAGCAGAGTGAGTGAGGGGAAGACGGGGAGATGAAGTTGGTCAGAGAGAGATGGGGATATATATTAGTCAGCTTTGCTGCAGTAACAAATGTTCCCCAAGTCTCAGCAACATGCACCAGCAAACATTTATTTCTTCTCATGTTCTGTCTGTGGCTGAGAGTGAGTTGCTGCTTCAAGTCTTATTCTGGGACTCAGGCTGAAGGAGCAGTCCCGATTTGGTACATGCTCCTTTCATGGCAGAAGAAAAAGCGAGAGGGCTGGTAGAACCACGTAATGCCTTCTAATTCTTCTCCTTGGCACCGGCACGCTGTCCTTTCTGCTCACATTCCACTGGCCCAAGCCAGCCACACAGCCAATCCTGATAATAGGGAAGGAATATAGGCTTGCATGGCAATGGATGGGATTATATGATCCTCTTACAGAGAAAGGAGGTAATAGTATTATATAACAATTATGTAACACTAGAGGCCCAGTGCACGGAATTTGTGCACTTGGGGGTGGGGGTGGGGGGTCCTTCAGCCCAGCCTGTGCCTTCTTGCAGTGTGGGATCCCTTGGAGGATGTCCTGTGGGGAGCAGGCCTAAGCTAGTCAGACATCCTTAGTGCTACCATGGAGGTAGGAGAGGATCCTACCACCGCCACTGCACTCATCAGCTGTACGGGAGTGCACTGACCACCAGAGGGCAGCTCCTGCATTGAGTGTCTACCTCCTGGTGGTTGGTGCGTGTCATAGCAACTGGTCATTCCACTGTGCAGTCAATTTGCATATTAGCCTTTTATTATATAGGACTAGAGGCCCGGTGCACAAAAATTTGTGCACTCGGGGGGGAGGGAGGGTCCCTCAGCCCGGCCTGTGCCCTCTCGCAGTCTGGGACCCCTCGGGAGTTAATGACTTGCTGGCTTAGGCCTGCTCCAGGGTGGCAGAGAGCAGGCCCAATCCCTAGGTGCAGCCCCTGGTTGGGCTCAGAGCAGGGCCGATTGGGGAGTTGGGGCACTGCCCCCTGTCATGCACAGAGCAGGGCGGATTGGGAGGTTGCGATGCCACCCTCAGTCATGCTCAGGGTAGGGCCGATTGGGGGTTTGGGGCCCCGCCCCCTGTCACACTCAAGGCAGGGTTGATGGGGAGGTTGTGGCGCCACTCCCTGTCACGCACAGAGCAGGGCCCATCAGGGGGTTGGGGAGCTCCCCCCTGTCACACACAGAGCAGGACCGATCAGGGGGTTTGGGCGCTGCCCCTGTCACGCTGAACCCAGTGCCAGGAGGCCTCTCGGCTCCGCTGATCCCGGTGCTGGGAGGCATATTACCCTTTTACTATATAGCATAGAGGCCTGGTGCATGGGTGGTGGCCGGCTGATTTGCCCTGAAGGGTGTCCTGGATCAGGGTGGGGGTCCCCACTGGGGTGCCTGGCCAGTCTGGGTGAGGGGATGATGGCTGTTTGCAGCTGGGAACACACCCTTCAGGGTGGGGGTCCCCCCTGGGGTGCTTGGCCCGCCTGGGGGAGGGGCTGAGGGCAGTTTTCAGGCTGGTGGGTGACTGAAGCTCCCAACTGCTCCTTTTTTTCTTTTTTCTTTTTTTAATTCTGGGCCAGCTTTAGCTGTGGCTCCAGCTCTGCGGCCTCTGCTGTTGGGAACGGGGTAACCCTCGGGCCCAGACTTGTTTGTGTTCTACAATCGAAATTCTGTATCAACTCCAGCTCTGAGATCCCGGCTCACTGAAAGCATGTTTCTGGAGTTTTTTTTAGCTTCTATATGTTACCATGTTTCAAATTGCCCGCTCAGAGGCCTGCAGCGGTAGGCGGAAAACGTTGGAGTCCGCCGTCACTGAAGCAAGCAAGCCTCATGCTCAGTTTAAGCTGCCTGGCTGCCGGCCGCCATCTTGGCTGCCAGTTAATTTGCATATCTCGATGATTAGCCAATGGGAAGGGTAGCGGTCGTATGCCAATTACCATGTTTCTCTTTTATTAGTGTAGATACCACAAGGGGTCTAGGCCATGTATAAGAACTGGGGTTTTTACACTGAATGAGGTGAAGAGCTATTGGATGATTTTGAGTTGAGGAGTTATTTGATTGGACTCATATTTTAAGAATTGAGCAAACACTGTGGCTGCTGTGCTGCAAAGACTGCAGCAAGGAAAGGGATGAAGTGGAGTCCAATTGAGAGACATTCAGCCTGGTGGACATGGCTCAGTGGCTGAGCGTTGACCTATGAACTGGGTTTCATGTTTGATCCCCAGTGTGGGGCATTCAGGGGGCAGCCAATCAATGATTCTCTTTCATCATTGATGTTTCTCTCTCTCCCTCTCCCTTTCTCCCAGAAATATATATATTAAAAAGATACATACAATCATTCAAGAGAGAGAAAATGGCAGCTTAGATCAGGGAGGTGACAATGGGATGGACAAAGTGATTGGGCTCTGGGTATTTATATATATATAAGACTAAGTGACTGACCGTCCATCTGTCTGACCATCCAACTGGCTGGTACATATGGTGCGCACTGGCAATTTAAAAATAAATGTTGACTCATACATGTGTGATATTTGTCCCTGTCTGACACTGAACTACGATTTAAATTAATTCAAAGACAATTTCCCATGATGCCAGCATTTGCGATGACTATTAATAAATCACAAGGACAAACTCTAGACAGAGTAGGCATATTCCTACCTGAACCCGTTTTCGGACATGGTCGGTTATATGTTGCTTTCTCTTGAATTCGAAGAGTGTGGGATGTTAAAGTTAAAGTTGTAAATACTTCATCACAAGGGAAATTAGTTAAGCACTCTGAAAGCGTTTTTACTCTTAATGTGGTATACAGGGAGATATTAGAATAAGCTTAATCAATTTATCAGTCATTGTTTTTATCAATGTTGTTTTTATAGCATGTTTTGGTGTTTTTATATCATGCCTTTGTTGTTGTTATATCATGTTTTTATTGTTTATTTATTAATCAATTTATATATTATTTTCATATACATTTTTACTAATTTTCTTTCATCTCTGACACTTCTATTATAGAGAAAGGGCAAATAGCGATATTAAAATATTTTTTCTAGTTAATATCCTTTCAATGTGCACAAATACATGCACTGGGCCACTAGTATTTTATAAGTAGAGCCAATAGGATTTGCTGATGACTCGGAGTTAGGGTCTGAGAGAAAGAAAGGGATCATGATGTCTTTAATGAGTTTTGCCTAAGAAATTGCAAGCATGGGGTTGCTATTTGTAGAGATGGGAATCCGATGGGAAGAGAAAATTGGAAAGGGAAGATCAGGAGTTCAAATTGAGGCATGTGAAGTTGGGGTGTAAACTAGATTGTAAACTCTAAAAGGATGTGAGCTCTATAACTGGCACAGTTGTACATCCCCCCCCCCCCAAAAAAAAATGCTCGAATTAGTAATTCCTTCTTCCGCTCCTTCCCTTCTGCCATTCTTAGCTTATGAATTTCCAGTCTGAACAAAAGGCTTTTGCCTCACAGCCTGTGTAATAATAATCTGTATGCGTACTGGGTTAGTTTTCTCTTGCTGCTGTAACAAATTACCACAAACTTAATGTATTAAAATAACACACATTTATTATCTTATAGTTCTATGGTTTAGAAGTCTGACACTAACTCACTAGGCTAAAATCAAGGTATCAGTGGGGTTCCATTCTTTGCAGTGGTTCTCAACCTTCTGGTCCTTTAAACACAGTTCCTCATGTTGTGACCCAACCATAAAATTATTTTCGTTGCTACTCCATAACTGTAATGTTGCTACTGTTATGAATCATAATGTAAATATCTGATATGCAGGATGGTCTTCGGCGACCCCTGTGAAAGGGTCGTTTGACTGCCAAAGGGGTCGCGACCCCCCGGTTGAGAACCGCTGTTCTGCAGGCTCTAAGGGAGCATCTGTTTCCTTGTTGTTTCCAGTGTTTAGACACCACCAGCATTTCTTGGCTTGTGGGCTCTCTTTTTCCATCTTCAACACCAGCAATGACAGGTTAAGTCTTTCTCACATAGCAGACTCTGTCTGACCTTGTCTTCTTCCTCCCTCTTCTACTTGACAGGACCCTGAGATTACGTTGTGCCCAATTTCAAATGCTGCCATGAAATGATCTGTAGATAATTTGGCCCAGTTTCCAATTTTCAGTGAAAATAAATTTTCCATCAGAACCTTAGGTGACAAAATTGAGCAAACATTAAATACATGCTACCTTACCAAACAGCTCACTTACTACTTTCACAAATATTAACTCTTGTGTCTAAAGTATTGACTAGTGACCAACAAAAAAGGAAGACCAGGTGGTTCTACAGGCTTTTAGAGGTCCTAATTCTTCTCCATTAAAAACACAGTATCTAAGTTGCTATTTTTCTAAGTAATCCTACTTGGAAAAATTCATTAGCTGAGGTCGGCCTGGTGAATATAGTCTACACTGAAAAGAAAGGGATTACATTGGGAGTAGCTACCTTGTATTTGTGTTTCAGGCCAAATTGTATAGTTTATTTTAGTAAATGCAAATCATAAAAACTCTACCAATATTGTGTCTAGAAAATAAACCACTTTTAATCAACAGTATCTAAATCAAAAGTTATTAGTTTGCATAACTTCACAAATCAGACGTATTCAGATTTATTTTATGCAGATTTTCTTTAAAAAAATAAGTCCCAAGTAAAAGATATTGCTTTTAAATTACAACAGGGCTTGCTAAATATTTTTCATAAAATTAATTGCATAGTTCATGCAGTGGATGTGCTGTATTACACTTTCCAAAAAAAGTTCCTATTAAAGTGACTAGTAAAAGGTCATAAAAGATTTTTAATACAAATACGACTTTACTAAGGTACATTATTCTGAAATGTTCACCTCATTTTTCTTGTTCCCAACTAAAGTAAATTTATTATTAAAAGCAGCAGAAGAGATAATTCATTTGTTCCTAAAATAAAGGTTATGCTTACCTTGGTAGCTTGTACTACAATTGGTTTGCAAAGCCACTATAGCTGATTGAATTTCAAAGCAGAATTTGTGAAAGATAGCACTTACAAATATTTAAGCATTCCATTGAAATACTTTTATATTAAAACCACTCATGTTCTTTATAAATTACTTCACCATTCCAGAATACCTGTCTTTTACCAATGTAGCAAAGAACACATATTCTTCCACGTTAACAGCAAAGGATATTAGAGAGCGATGAGAGAGGTGAGTACTGGGTAAGTCCTCTTACCCAGTAACAGTTCAAAACCTGTGAGGGCACTCCAGTGATTATGAGGAACATTGCATTCAGAGCTGGCCACAACCCTGTTCCAAACTAACTTTCGACTTCTCTGTGACTATCGTTTTATGAAGCTTTTGTTATTTAGGAGGGTAACTGCTCCATATGAAGGAATAAGTGATAAATTATGATTGTTATAATACAGTGATTTAAACAGTGATTGGTGCCCTCTCTTCACTTGATTTGGCTACAATGCACACACCTGCTTACATGTTCCCATTTGTTACCTGTATGCACGACTGTCTTACTCCCAGTCATGAGACCTTTAATTCTGAGAAGACCTGTAGCTCTGGCACCTTCTCCCTAGGGCAGTGGTTCCCAACCTTCCTAATGCCGGGACCCTTTAATACAGTTCCTCATGTTGTGGTGACCCCCAATTTCATTGTTACAAATTGAACATAATTAAAGCATAGTGATTAATCACAAAACAACATGTAATTATATATGTGTTTTCCGATGGTCTTAGGCGACCCCTGTGAAAGGGTCATTCGACCCCCAAAGGGGTTTCGACCCACAGGTTGAGAACCGCTGTTAGCGTCTTCCTTAGACAGTGTTATGCCTCGAGTCTCCTTCAATTAGCCGACCTTGTCCAGAGGGTCACCATCTTCTTTTCTCTCCCCAGAGTATTTGTAAGCTCATCATGCTTGCCTCCCATCTTTTCTTCTTTTAAACAAAGGTTTAGAATCTGAGCTAAGACTAACATCGTGGGAGTCTGGTGATGTGTCTCCAAGAACTGCTGCTGCTCGGTCGGTCTCCACCAAGACCCTGATTAAGCCTCAAGGCTCTCCTGGGCTCTTCAGACAAGTCTTCTGACAAGTACACCACATCCACCCTCCAGAAATGACTGTTCCTACAATGTTTCCAATTAGTCTGTTACACTCGTTTCTCCCCTTCCAACCTACCTCCACCTCTTTCCAAGACAGACTACTCATTTAAGTAGATGCTCTTCCACCACTTCACCCTTTGAAATGCCTCCTGAATTCAAAGCCCTCCTTCCCATAGCCTCCATGTGTTCAGGCCTTTAACAAGCCCTCCTGTACCAGAAGTTCCTATTTCGTGCCATGAACCCTTTGGCAGCCTGATGAAGCCCCATACATCAAATAAAACATGTGATTACAAGGGAGATTTTTTTGAAATACAGTTATCAAAATATTTTTAAAATTATGATAGAATAATTTATGTGCATCTTAATTAATGCATTAAATATCAAGACCTAACAGTGATTCTAATTACCACTTAATTTTGAAGATGTGATGGACATAAATCAGATATTTATAACATCCATAATGTAATAAGAAAAGAACTGTAATTTCTCTTAGTGACAAAGTCACAGGTCTTGCTAATATTACTGTGGTTTATTACCAAATGCATACATTTCAATTAGTCGTTAGTAAAAATAAACATGTGATTTATTTCTCTATCCACACCCCACCCTCCAATCAGATCATGGACATTTAACTGGCCTCCCTGACTCTGTTCCAACCAGCATAGCCACCCACAGGACAGCCTTCAGAGCCCTTTGTGAATTGCAGATCTTAACAAGTCACTTCCTTAATGCGGATCCCTGTAGTCCACAGTGGCATTCGCCTCCACTAGGGGAGAAATGGAGCTCATCTGAAACGCAAACTTCCGGGAGCCACTGTGGTTCTGCAGGTCTGGGAGAGTCTGCGTTTTAAAAATCACTAGGAGGCAGTCTTGCACAGGTCTGCAGACCAGAGTCCAACTGTGTAAGCACCACCTTTAATACCCTTCACAGTCTGCACCATCCTATCCACTCCTTGAGTTCTACTCCAGCCTCACAGGGTTACTGTCCAATCCCGAAACAGTCCAGCATCTCCAAACAGTCTTCCTCCCTCCCTCTCTAGGGAACCCCCTTCTCTCCAACCTCTCCTGCTCCATACCATGCACACATTTCTCTGCTTGCTTAAATCTTACTCACCCCTCATCCTACAAGGCTCAACTCCAGCAGGACCTTCTCCCTGAAGCCTCCCCAACTCTCTCACTCAGGCCTAAACAGTTTCGTTCTCCTTGACGCTTTCTAATCACACTGTAGTGAGTTAATTATGCCAGGCTTCCACAAATGCAGAGGGCCTCAAACCCAGAGGTGCCTGGAAATGGCTGTGAATTCAAGCAGCATCCAGTATACACTGGGCAGAAGGAGAGAGAACCTTTTGAGCAACCATTAGGTACTGGAGGTCACTAAATGAGGAAGACAAAGTCCTTACTGTCAAAGTGTGAAAGTCTCCCCCTTTGTTTCTGCACTCCTTATCTACTCCAGCCCTGTCTCAACAGTCCTGAAGTCATCTCTAACTACTTTAGTCCACATTTATATTTTCCTCTTTGATCTCCAATACCGATGAATAACCAGAACCATGCTATTTTCCTTTCCATCCATCCATCATCCATCCAGTATTTATTGGTCTCCCACTATGCGCCAGGCAATGTGATAGACACTGGGGATATATGATCTATGAATAAGACACTGTGTACCTGCCCTCCAAGTTCTTAAGAATGTCCTTAACTGCTCTCTCGTTGCTATTTTTGTCTCCTGGCTGGGCTGGAAATTCCTTTCTTTGCAAGCAGGGAAAGTTTTGTACTTTTTTGTAGTCTCCACTGTGCCCAGCACATAGTGTTCCAACGCCTTTGAAAGACTAAGGTATTTGTTTTCCAAACCTCCTTTCCCATTCCGAGCTTCCCTTACCTGATACAGCTAAACAGAAGAGAAAAGAAGCCTCTGTGCAGCACCCTAGCGAAAAACTCCTGGGGCTGAAGATGGAAGTTTTTCTCTCCTCTCAGAAAAACAAGTCCTAAGAGCACAAAACGCAGCTCCTATGCAAGCGGTTGCTCTGACGCATCCGTTGCTAAGAGAAAAGAGGCGGTGACTCAGCAGAGATTGACAAAACACCAAAACCAATACAGTCTCCGTTCTCTAAGTTTCTTTCAACAGTGATTGGTTGCTATGATGATAACGTCACGTAACAGGAAACAGGGCGAGGTCCGGCAGTTATCCGCTTGGAAGGAAGGAGGTGTACATGATGATATTTCATTGAGAACAGCGGCCCAACCTGGCCCCCGGTCTGACAGGCTGGGTCCGGCCCAACCGAACATGAAGAAGAAGCCTGCGAGGGTGTGGCCTCTCCAGCAGGGAGGGGAGGGTGATGTGAAGATTGGGGGAGCATCCTTAGGGCAGCTGCCTCTCCTTCCAAGGGTGAGCTGGGCCCTCCCAGAAACCTGCCCTAGATTCCGTGTGAAGGAGAGATAATCCGGTTCGATTATCTTCTAAAGTGTTACCGTTTCCTCTTGCCAAAGTAACTTTTGTATAAATTTTAACTCAAATCTTAACTATGAGTCTCATACTCAAACCCCTAAGGAACTCCAAGGTTCATTTTCTCTGTGGTTATGGGGTCCTAGCGGGTTAAGTTCAGTGGATAGAGCGCGGGCCTGTGGACTGAAGGGTCCCGGGTTCAAAGGGCATATGCCCCGGTTGCTGGCTCAATCCTATAGGCGTGCAGGCGGCAGCTGATCAATGATTCTCACCATTGATGTTTCTACCTCTCTCTCCCTTTCTCTTTGAAATCAATAAAAAAATTTTTTTAAAAATCCGTGTTGAGTAATTTTGCTGAGTGAGAGTACAAATCACAAGATTCAACCAAAAAATAATGCTCCCATCTCTGAGTTCAGCCAGTTTTAATATCTAAATTTTAAACATTTCAATGTGTTCCAGATAGGTTGTTAGTTTGAAAAACTATGCTCAATAAATTATTTCAGATGTAAAGGAAGAGAATATGTGTTCGTTAACAGAAATCAGTTTTTTTCCTATTTCTGCTAGATATATAGCGAATACATTTTTAAAGAATATTAGTATGAGGGAATGCCAAATTCGTAGCCTATTCAGATTGCCCACAGACCTTAATCTGTCCCTTCTCCATAGCACTGTCCTAAAAAGGCCAGCATAGTGTCTCAAATGCGGTACATATTTTAATGAATGCTTGTTGAATCAGATTTAATCTTAAATTATGTTCAAAGTAAATTTATAGACATTGCCTCTGCTCTTTGGTAGATTTGAATATTAAAAGTAGATTTGAATATTCAACTATCTAGTAGACATTTCCACTTGGATGTCAGAGCCAGCCAGGAAATATACATTACTAGTCCACTAGTCCATAAAATATTTGTTAGCTATCTGCAACAAAAGAAGTACAGAAATTAAATACTTTAAAACTTCATAGTAGGCTCTAGCCAGGTAGCTCAGTTGGTTAGAGCACCATTCCAATAGCTAAGGTTGCAGGTTTGATCCCAGTCAGGGCACATGCAAGAATCAACCAATGGATAAATAAGTGCAACAACAAATTGGCTTCTCTCTCTCTCTCTCTCTCTCTCTCTCTCTCTCTCTCTCTCTCTCTCTCCATTCCTCTCTCTCAAATCAATAAATAAAAATTAAATTATCTTCTAGACCGCAACTATATTTTTTATTCATATTTCTATCAATAGTACCAATACCTTTACTGGAATATAGGAGGCCCTCAATCAATACTTGCTGAATATGTATATGTTGAATAAATAAGCATTTTAATTAAAAAAAGAGATGGAATTAAGGGAAAAGAAAATGCATTGGTACAAATGTAAAAAGACAAGGGGAAAATATTAGGGTTTGACATGTACATGATTAATACTTGTGCTACCTGAGACTTTCAGCTGAGTTATGTGGCTCTGAAGCACACAGGATTTTTGAGATGGCAAGAAGATAAAAATGTGAAAAAAGCTATCCATCAGATATCAAGAATGCTGTAGGGAGTCACTGGTTATGTAGTACTGTTTCCAATTCCCAAGAAATTAACCTTTGGGACTCAGGAAAAAAATGGAATTCCTGAGAGGATAATATATACTTTTCTTTTTCATAGCACTTTATTTTACACTAGAGGCCTGGTGCATGGATTTATGTGCGGGTGGGGTTCCTTGGCCTAGCCAGCGATTGGGGCCCATCTGGGCTGTCTTGCCCAGTCCTGATCAGGGCCGATTGGGCCCACCTGGCCCAGGGGAGGGACCGCAGGAGGTTGGCTGGCCAGGGGAAGGGACTGTGGGAGGTTGGCTGTGGGAACACACTGACCACCAAAGGGCAGCTACTGCACTGAGCATCTGCTCCCTGGTGGTTAGTGCATGTCATAGCAACTGGTCAACTGGTTGTTCAGTCGACCAGTCCTAATGGTCACTTAGGCTTTTATATATAGAGATGCTTTAGAAATATAATGAGTAACCATAATAAACAATGAATTATTTTTCTGTGATAAGGTTATACCAAAAGTTTCAGAAGTTTCTTTTGGTTTAAAAAAAGGTAATAATGAAAGCTTGGTTTACTATTATTATAAACCAATATATTAAACACAATTACATATTTAATTTACATGTAAAAATTATTGCTACCTGTTATAGACATTTCATAATAAAAACATTAAAAGAAGGAAGCGTTAATGAAAAATATAAAATTATTAAAAAGAAAAATTTTAATATTTCAAAAGTTATTCTTCAAATGACAACTCAAAATACGAGACATTAATTGCCTTATCCAATAGATTTGATCTTTGTTTTATGACAAATAGTCCAGATGAGAAAAAATGTTATTCATTCTGTATTTGATGTTGGTTCAGTTATTAAAATTGATTACAAAAGCATTATGACATTGGACATTAGGGCATATGTTGCTTTATAATTATTTTTTATTCCTCATCTGAGGATATATTTTCCCCATTGATTTTTTTAGAGAGAATGGAAGAGAGGGAGAGGAGGGGGAGAGAGAGAAAAACTTTGGTTGCTTCCTGCTTCTGGGGCTGGGATCAAACTTTTAATGGGGGTACATCCCCTCGGCCAGGAGTTGAACCTACAACCATTCAGTCCAAGGGCTGATGCTATAACTACTGAGCAAAACCAGCCAGGATATATGTTGCTTTATATAAGCTTACTTTCTTTTTAAATGTTTTCATTTGTTTATCTGATAAAGTTTCTTATTCTATGAGTAACCAGCTTATAGTCTTTGCCCAATTTTTAAAAATATTTTTTAAATTTATTTCAGAGAGGAAGGGAGAGGGAGAGATAGAAACATCAATGATGAGAGAGAATCATTGATCTTGGCTGCCTCCTGCCCTCCCCCTATTGGGAATTGAGTGGAGGAAGGGCATGTACCCTGACAGGGAATTGAAACATGACTTCCTGGTTCATAGGTTGATGCTCAACCACTGAGCCACACCAGCTAGGCCTTTGCCCAAATTTTTAAAAATTTATTTTTCAATTGCAGGTTACTTACAATATCATATTAGTTTCAACATAGTGCAACATAGTGATTAGATGTTTATGTAACTTACAAAGTGATTGCCCTGATGATTTTAGTACCCATCTAACAAAATACATAGCTATTAAAATATGATTGGAGGACTTACCCTCCCTGATTTCAAGACCTATTCTAAAGCAAGACAGTTTGGTATGTGTATAGAGACACATAGAATATATGTAGATAATGGAACAGACTAGAGAGTCCAGAAATATATATATATGTATATGTATATATGTATATGTATATATATGTATATATACACACACACACATATATGTGTATATATATATATATACACACACACACACACATATATGTGTGTGTGTATATATATATATATATATTCAATTGATTCATGACAAAGGTGCCGAAAATAATGTAAAAGGGAAAATGAACCATTGGCTTAAATGAATGTATTGACACCAAGTCAAAAGGAAGACAGGAAACTCTGCCATGCAGAGTCAAAAATTAAGGTCAATATTATGGCAGCATGACAGAAGCAGTGAAAATCTAAGTTGTCAGTCTTACTTGTCATTGTTATCATGTTAGTTCATGCAAATAAACATTAAGAAGCTTATTCAAGAAATAACAAGTTTTGCAAACAAAATAACTCCCTAAATTGGTGATTTCAACATATTTCTTTATAATACTATTGATCTTGCTAGGACATCCAAATGTTACATTATCTGAATACTACCCAATCATGTTTGCTGCATTTTCCAGTGTTTGAATATTCGCTAAATGATATAGTGTTTTGAAAACACAAAACAATTTCATTGTTATAAAAGTAAATGAACCATAGCCAGATGGCTCAGTTGGTTGAAGTGTTATCCCAAGCACCAAAAGGTTGTCTTTATGTTAAAAAATTGTTTGGTTATTCTAATTTCTTTGCATTTCCGTATGAATTTTAGAATCAGCTTGTCAATTTCTACAAAAAGTCTTCCTGGAATTTTGATTGATATTGGGTTGACTTTATAAATAAACTTGCTGATAATTAATATCCTAATAATATTGTCTTGATATTCATGAACATAGTTGATTCATTCATTAATTTAGATTCCACCCCCTCCCCCCATGAACATTTACAAGAACATAAAATATGCCAGGCATAGTAATGAGTGCTTTGCATGCATCCTATTATTAGATGGATTACACATAGAAGGGAATGGGGAGGTGAAGATGTTAAGTAATTCCCCAAGGTCACTCAATAAGTGGCACAGAAGGGAATTTGGGCCCTCATTCACCTGACTCCAAAGCCTGGATTTTTCTATTCACTCATTTACTTAAGCCAACTCTAGGGTTAAGTTAGGGTTATCATTTATAACTGCAAACCCCTCCAAAGTTTAGATTGTTCTAGAAAAATCAAGCACTTCGAACTTCCATTGTAAAGATGACTTCACTATTATTGTAAGGAAATGGTGTTAAAGCATGTGGAGGCATATGGGCATTAGAGATTAAATTATATTTCCCAAATTGCACTTGAGAATTGAGTGTGCCAGTTACAGCCTTTTGAGTATCTCCTTGTTCCCAGCACCTGGGATTCAGATTAATGAACAGCATACAATTCTTGTATCCCATTTCAAGAAAAGGTATTTCATTTATAAATTATCCATACCATCTGGTTTAGGATTTGTAAAAGGTTTTGAAAATGGATCTGACACCTCTTTATATAATTTGGGGAAATTACCTGTTATGAAAATTCAGTGAATTTTTTAAACAAATTTACCTGGGGCCAAAAAATAATATAAAAACCAATCAAAATATATCCATAGTGGTTGTGATTCAAATTAATCAAGTTCCCGATCTAGTCCTGATAAGGAGTAAACTCAGGTTTAGTTTAAAAATTTCATTGGTTCATAGGTCCACGCTCAACCACTGAACCACCGCAGCAGGGCCCAGGGTCCATTCCTAAAGAAGAAAAGTATTCAACAGCACTTGTTAAAGATAGAAGGCGGACTTTATTCTGGCCCATAGAGACAGTTACAGGGACCACTGCAATGGGATTTCACAGTGGGGGAGAGAGGTGGGGCTCAATTCCAAATTCAGCATGGTCAAGTGGGTGAAAAATTACTAAGAGAAGACCACAGGGGTAAGGGAAGTTCCGGCTAACCCTACCTAACTGAAAACAGGCCAGGGTGATCAGACGTCACCTGAGGGATGATGGAAGATGAGGAGCCCCATCAGAAATGGAGGATAATCAAATACTGCGCGCGCGGGGGTGGGCGCGCGGGGGGTATTTTGGGGCGGGGGAGGGGAGCGGATTCTGGTAAACTGACTTGGCAGCGTTCTTGCTGAAACCGGATTTTACAAGGAAGTGCACAGAGGCACCTAGGAGAAAGTATATGGGCCTGACTAAAGTTTGACCAAGCAAAGAATCGTTGTCACTACCTCAAGTATTTCTAGACCCATTTCTTCCAGGAGCTGTCCAGGGCGCTTTGGGTCCCAGCAGCCAGTCTAAAGGATCGAACAGTTCATTAACGTCACGGCAATTTTGCACAACTGGAAGGCCTAGAGAGGGTGCACGTCTCAGCTTGAGAAGCCCTGCACTTTTTGATTCTCCTGTATGCAAACCTCAGAACTGACAGCTGTTGGAGAGGTCTGCGCACCCCACCAAGTGAGAGGAAGCGCCCGGAGCCCGAGTACTTTCACCTCGCCTCCCGGAGCTCTCGCTCCATCGCAGAGCACGTGCAGGGTGTGCGAGTGGTTTACTGGGGCCCGGACGGCAGGGAAGGGGTAGGGGTGGGGTGCCGGGGAATGCTGGGCTCATTCGGACAGCCTCCTCGCCCCGCCTGCCCCCCTGAAAGACGGCTCCAGAAAGGGCGTGGAAGGGAACCGGAGCAGCGGGGCGGAGGGGC